>NW_027021133.1:0-34888 GCF_036884655.1 Musa acuminata AAA Group
CGTATTCCTAGCCCGGCGGCGAGGCCATACGCAGGTGACACCCCTCCATGTGGCCAATACCATGCTGTCTTCCCCCACAGGTCTCCTCCGTGCCGCCTGTCTCCGTTCTCACTCTCACCCCCTCCGCTGCAAGGCCCTGGAACTGTGCTTCAACGTCGCCCTCAACCGCCTCCCGGCGTCGGCGCCCTACCACGCCCGCCACCATCTCCCCTCCCTCTCCAACGCCCTCGTGGCGGCCTTCAAGAGGGCACAGGCCAACCACCGGCGCGGATGCGTCGAGGCCCAGCAGCCGGCGTTGCTCGCCGTCAAGATTGAGCTGGAACAGCTCGTCGTCTCCATCCTCGATGACCCGAGCGTGAGCAGGGTCATGAGGGAGGCTGGCTTCTGCAGCACTCAAGTCAAGAGCAATGTGGAGCAGTCAATCTGCACGGAGACCTGTGTTGCCACACCTCCCCAAACAAGCACAACCAAGCCTGCAGCACCCGCGGTGAAGGACGACGACATAGCGAGCGTCGTGGAAGCATTAGTTAGCATGGGCAGGAGGAGTCTTGTGGTGGTGGGAGAGTGCTCGGATACCATTGATGCTGTCGTGAGAGGGGTGATAGATAGGGTTGATAGGGGAGAGGTGCCTGTGGCTCTAAGGAATTCAGAGTTCATCACGCTCCCACTCTTCTCTTTTAGGCACATGTCAAGGGAGGAGGTGGATCAGAAGGTTGCGGAGCTGAGATGCCTCTTGAGGAGATGTTGTGTGGGAAGAGTGGTTGTCTTGTACCTGGGGAACCTCACATGGATCTCTCAGTATAGGGTTAGCTCCGGGGAGAAGGGAAGAAGTCCTTTTTGCCCAGTGGAGCACGTCGTGATGGAGATCAGCAGCTTGGTCTGTGAGGGAGTTGAGGTAGAGAGCAGTAGCAGGAGATTATGGCTCATGGGAACTGCAACATATGAGACCTACATGAGATGTAAGATCGGACAGCCTTCACTGGAGACTCTTTGGGGTCTTCAGCCTCTCACCATTCCATCTGACAGCTTGGGATTAAGCCTCAAATGTGAGAGGTAAACATGCTTTCATCTGCATCATTTGGTCATACCTAATTTCATAATCCTTGAATTTATGACACAATGTTTTGTACGCAGGGAAATTGCACACATCTAAACCTCCATTTTCTGACTCTATTTCTCCATTATGCAGTAGCCATCGTGCAGTAGCGCCAACTCTACCTTCATGGCTCCAACAGTACAAGGAAGAGAACAGGAGAAGTAGCGATGATCAGGTAAAATTACTAACCCTCAGTGATGTATAAAACCTATGGATTGGGTTGATACAATGATGATATAACCTTTACCTTGTACTCTCTTGTAGAGCTGCTGTATACTGGAAGATCCCTGCAGGGGGTGGAACTCCGTGTGTAGCTCAGCTCTCAAAAGCCAGCACAGACCATCTGATCTAACCTTTAATTTCTCTTCGGCTTCTCCGTGTGATTCTTCTTCTTCTTCCATCTCTTCCTATGATCAACGCCCTCCGAGCTTGCATCAGAACCAGCAGCATTGGCTACTACAGCTTGAGGTCACAGACCCATGCAAAGGTTTCCAGCTTCGGTCGTCGGAATCCACCGAGCAAGAAGGCTTTGAACATGACTCAAGAAGCAGCATACCCTATGTTAACCTTGACTCTAACCCTAACTCTTCTGCTTCAAGCAGCACCATGGAAATGGAGTATATTCCCAAGTTCAAGGAGCTCAATGCCGAGAATCTAAAGATCCTTTGCAGTGCATTGGAGAAGAAGGTCCCATGGCAGCAGGAGATCATCCCTGAGATCGCTAGCTCCATCCTGCAATGCAGAGCAGGAATGACGAAGAGGAAAGAGAAGTCGAGGTCTAATTACGAGAACAAGGAAGAGACATGGCTGTTCTTCCGAGGCGATGATAGTGAAGCCAAGAAGAGGGTAGCTAAGGAGCTTGCAAGCCTCATTTTCTGCTCTAAGACTAACTTCGTTTCGATTGGTCTCAGCAGCATTTCATCACCTCGTTCAAACTCCAAAAAAAGGTTGAGAGAGGGTGCAAGCCATGGCCATCTTGAGAGACTGTACGAAGCAATCAACGAGAACCCGCACCGTGTTATCTTCATCGAAGACACCGAGCAAGCGGATTACCGCACTCAAGCTGGTATGAAGACCGCGATAGAAAGAGGAAGAGTGTGTGGTTACGGCGGTGAGGAAGTCGGTGTAAGTGATGCAATCATCATCCTCAGTTGCAAAAGCTTCAATCCTCCAGCGAAGTACAAGGCCTCAAAGAGTGATGATGAGAAGGAAGCGAAACTGCATCTTCCTTTGGATTTGAATCATTGTGCTTCTGATGATGATGGTGGCGTGGATGATGTTGGGCTTCCGGAGATGGTGGATGGGACATTCTGCTTTGAGTTGCCGGAGGACCTGTAATGCAGCGTATGCTGTATCCTCGAAAGCTTCCGGAGGATCTCGTTAGTTTAGGCGAAGTTTGAAGAAAACACTTGTAGATTGAACTGGTTTATGGGTTGGGATATGCAGTTATTGCATGTTATAGCTTTCTTATAATTTTCCTTAAAACATGATGAAATTGCTGTACCTCATTTCATCTCTCAAATCTATTCATGAATCAGCTAAGGGAACTTTTTCCGGTCTTCCTTTCATTTGCTGCACTGAGAAACAAATGAATGTTGTTGTGCGGCACGATCGATGACGGAAGATGAACAAATTCTCTCCTTCCCCTGTGTTAGATTTGCTGGAACAGAGAACCACTTTATCAGATCATTGGCATATTTGATCACACTCTCAGGAACTCATTGGGCAACATCGATCAAAGTTGTTTCCATAGTGGGCACATCATGACGGGTACATCATTTCAGCAATGGAGGAACACACTAACGATGTGCTTGTGCTTCCTTCCTGCTGCATCTTCCAAACCCGTTTTCATCATGAAGAGGACACGGAAAATTTTCTTCTGCATGATATAATAGCACATTCGGCCTGTTTCCATTACCCGAGTTTCCTCCCTTGGCATATTTGATCATTGGCATATTTGATCACACTCTCAGGAACTCATTGGGCAACATCGATCAAAGTTGTTTCCATAGTGGGCACATCATGACGGGTACATCATTTCAGCAATGGAGGAACACACTAACGATGTGCTTGTGCTTCCTTCCTGCTGCATCTTCCAAACCCGTTTTCATCATGAAGAGGACACGGAAAATTTTCTTCTGCATGATATAATAGCACATTCGGCCTGTTTCCATTACCCGAGTTTCCTCCCTTTCTGCAGGAGAACAAGCACTCCCCACAGGTTTAAGATAATGGCAACCTCCACTTTTCCGTGTCTTTGTCTTTGCACATAGTGCGTGCAGTCACTTTTATTTGGATTGATCACTAATTGGCACTAACGCTAAAGAGTATTGTCACTACTTTCCTTGTAGGATCCATCCATTACTTTGATCCTGACATCATGGGAGTTGCTATCTATCACCTATGACTAACATCGGAATGCACAGAGAGAATCGATTTAGTCAAGAGGTGTATGGTGTGTGTAGCAGACAAAAAAACTAGTCGATTGATTGGAGCATGATCGTGGTTTAATATACGTATCATAATCACGATAAGGCTTGTCAACTTAGGAGAGGTAGAAACTGCACTGAGGTGATGAAGAAAGGACAGAGTGCAGGAGGAGGAGGCATGACTTGAGAATTATGCAAAGGGAGGGAGAGGTTGATCACTTTGGCAGCAAAAGCATGGAAACTCACTTGAGAATTATCAAAAGGGCACTGCTTTTTATGCTGGGTGATGAAACTTGGAAAGGAATCCCTTTTTCTCTGCTTTAGATTTCACAAACCAGCTTTGTAGACTATCAAAAGTAGTGGGGTCAAAATATTAATGCAAGATAAAGCTAAGCATCCCAGTCTTTTAGACCTTAAAGTTTTTGTTAGCTCAGAATCCTAAAAAGCTCTCTCTCTCTCTCTCTCTCTCTCTCTCTCTCAACCCCACACAAAACCCAGTTGCAAGGAGAGAACCTGTCGTGTGTGCCTCTCAAGAAAGATTAGCATCTAACGAATGCAGTCTTATCGAAGCATCTCATGTTAAAAGTCAAGTAAACCTAGCCATATCTGCATAAGCTACCTAATTCCTTTTTTTTTTTTTTGTGAACATAAACAATATATTTTGAGGAGGAGGAGAAGAATAATAGGATTCCAATAAAGAAATTATTTTTAGTGGATTAAAACTGATTCAATGTTATGAAGTTGAATTATTTTAAAAACTCAAATCTTTACGAGGTTGAATGTTTCCTTAAACCGACTTCTTCGAGATAAATTCATGCTACTTGACTTAAGCGTTAAGACGATCTCATCATACACTTTCAACATCATCAGTAAAATTAGCATCGAAATCATTTATGTCGCTAAAAGTCAATAAGAGATCTAGTTTGAGAACTAAAAGTAAGATTTCAAATCTTGAATAATACTTGACTGACTCTTGAGATGAATATGTACGGAATAAAGAATATTTCAAAAAATATTCTTACTGATAAGCAGATAAGATTTCCTCAAGGCAGTTGAGGAAATCTCTCAGCAGTTGAGAAAAATCCTCCATGCTGAATGTGTATAACCTCCCTACCGAGTGTGTATAAATGGCTGTCAAGAACTCACTATCAAAATGTATTAGGCAATTATATCTTATACGTTTCATAGTTTCTTCTACAATTTCTATCTTTCTATCTTCTTCGCTTAATTTCTATCGCTTACCTCTAGCTTATGGTATTACGGCAAGTCTGATTGACTTAACTTGATTGACCTAAAATATTGACAATACCATAAAACTATGCAAAGTTTGTTGTCTCATCGTAAATAATATTCTTCTCTAAAGAAGAAGGTTGTAGTAGCAAGTAAAAGAAAAGGCTGTAACATATGAGTCTAAGGAAGTCAAAGTCATCAGCTCAAGTTAATTATTCTGTGGCATATCACCACCACAGTAGTGCAGTCATCACCATTGTGTCTGCCATCTTGTCATAATGGATAACATACATTACTGCATTATAGTATAGTAGCAAAAGCATGAAATGAGTTACCAATGCACAAGAAGCTACTTTCTTAGTTACAAAGCCGAAAGCAGCACCTGTTAATTCCTACAGAATTGTTACCTAAATTTAGAACCTCTTGATTATTATTTACTCTAGGTTAATTAGTTCCTAATCCATCCTTAGGCCGGTCGACCGAAGAATCTTAAGGTTTACTAGATCGGATGATTGATCCACTAACTTAGTAATCTTAAATTATATAGTCCAAAATAATTAAGCCTAAATCATGTTAATAGACCCATCATTGAGTTTTTAGTCCGAACCTAAACTTGACCTAGAATTTAGCGTAACTTTGGTTTATTCACTAAATTTTTCGTTACTCGGATCCTCGTCATATCCAGTAATAGATTCGTCGCAATATTATTTGTATACGATCTAATAATTAACTCGTTAATTTGATGAGCCTAACTCAAAATAATTAACTAGACTCGTACGACGTAAGATTATATCAACCGTCATGAATCTAAATCGAATTCTAAAATGTGATTATGCTCAGTTCATTATCATGATTTGTTTTACAAATACCAAATACAAGAGAGTAGATTAAGTTTATTTGTGCGTTCTGCCATGATTCCTTTGACCATTTCAAGCTCTTTGAGACCATAGCTAGCAAGCATTTCCAGGACTACTAGCAGACACCTAACTACATGTTATTGGTGTCAAGTCTGCAAACAATAAGTGCACAGAAGCATATGCAGATCCCATCATCCTCCAACACAAACACTCTCCTCTCCTGATGTTAAGCTTTCGCAAGACATGTTCTCTTTCCAAGTCACAGCCTTGTGGAAGTCCACTGCATTCATATTCCTTGGATCGAGTAAATTAATTGCATCGGACCAACTTGTAATGGTGGTGGTGTTACCAGCAATGGACCAAATTGGCTGATCACTGAAATAAAAGTTAAAGATGGGTATGAATAATATTATGAATGAGATGAGAAAGAAAGTCACGAGGACTAACATCCTCGAACTTTGCAAAGGCTAATTAGGTGTTCATCCTCGTTGGGTTGATTCCTTCTCTAATACTTTTCTCTCCCACCATGAATGATGAGCCACCACAAAAAATGACATGATTCTTTATATCTCATATCATCTCTCCCTCTCTCTCTCTCTCTCTCTCTCTCTCTCTCTCAGCACATCAGCTTTACAACAAGTTTTAATATTAATTTTTTCCGTATCTTTTTACTAGATTGATATATTCGAGATATTAAGATAAATAACTTTAATCTCATAACTATATTTAGATGCTCATTTTTAGCTCATAAAAATCATGTCTATTTATAGACGAAAGCAAAAGGTCTAGGATAAGTTATTAAGAGAGTTTCTCCCATCAAAGTTATCTCCTAAGGAATCCTGAACTTCTTTTCTATTAGCCAATAACTATAATCAAAATTCAATCATATTTATAATATATCTTATCTAATTAAATAGAATCACATAATCTAACAATTTAATTATGAACAACATTTGCTTGATTAAATTTTAAAATAATAAAAATATGAGACACATTATCATAACGTAAATACAACCATAATCAGAATAATCAACCAATATATATGACATGATATACACATATAAATTATATAAACCCTTAACATACTAGAGAAATTTATAAAGTTAATATTGACAAAAAAAAAATTATTGTATATATGGGGTGATTGTCTTAGAAAATACCCTCTTTTTTGGGTATTTCTCGCATGATACCCTCATTTTTTATTTTTTTCAACTAGTCATCCCATATACAAAAAGATTCCTCCAAAAACTGTCATGTTTTTTTCTACCCATTCCAAAATCTATCATTTTGTTTTTTCGCTCATTCCAAAAGCTATCATGTTTTTCAGTGTTTTACGAGATTTTATCCACAAAAATATTATAATTTTAATTGAAAAATATTATATAGTAAAAAAAATACTATAAGATTAGTTCAAAAACACTATATAGTTATGGAGGAAGTGTATATTGATATCATTTTGTTTCAGATCATTCGTATTAAGTCTTGACGGGTTCAAAAAAAAAAAAAATACTATTTTTGTTTCAAAACATTAAGTCTTTAGAGGTTATAGGTTAAATTACCGAAATGGAGTCTCTGTAGTGTTTTTATGTTACCATTATAGTGTTTTCTGATTACAAATAAAAACACCATAAAGACTTCAAAAAAACATTATAATTATTTATTTTAATAACTTTTTTTAGAATTTATGGTGCAAATAATGTATAGTACAATTATGTATGAATGAACGAAAGAATGATGAAATTTAAGGTTTTAGGATATCTTTATGTTGTTTTTATATTGTAACACATTTTAATGACTTTAAAAAAAAAAACACTATAATGATATATTTTGATCACTTTTTTGAAATCAATGACAAATGACATTATGGTGTAATTATGCATATGGTATGTATTGTAAACACTTGGACTGGCTCATAAAATAAAGTAGGTTGAATTTTTAATCAAAAATATGATATTTATATATTTTTTAATTATTTTTACGGTAATTTTGTGATGTCATCGAAAATATATCATTAAAAATTAGATCAATAATATCTAATCCAGTAAAACAGTTCAAATTTAACCCACAATTTGTCAAGACTTAATGTGAATGTTTTGAGATAAAATAATATCGATATATAATGTTTTTGAACTAATTTTAGAGTATTTTTATGGATAAAAACTCATAAATCACCGTAAATAGTTTGACTGATCCACCAATCCATAGAGTGAATTGATTCTTGACGGCAAAACACATGGCAGCTTTTAGTGGAGCATTATTTTACTTGTTAGGCTGGTGGGAGGCTCCTCACTAAGAGGAAGGGCAGCAGCAGAATGATCCATGATCCAGGGAGATTGGTTTGGGAGCTGAGAGAGGATGGTGATGAACACAAGACAAACAGATGGTGGGTGGGCATAGGCCGAGACCTTGCTTTGTGGAAGAGAAGAAAGGTAAAGGTCTGATGAGCCAGGTTTTGGGGACGACACTTGTCTGACTCTTAGAAAGAGATCTTGTTCAGATGGTGGAAACCTGCTGCTGCTGCTGCTGCTGCTGCTGCTGCTGCTGCTGTTGCTGCACTGGGTGGGTTTCATCAACTCGATGAATACTAGTATACCACCGTGTCATCATGCCAATTCCAAGCTATGGTTCAGTGGGCATAGCAATAGCATACCTATTATTACGAGTGCACACTATTTATAACTCGATGGGACTACAAATGGAAGGCCATGTTCCTGTTGTTTGGCATCTCTGAACCAATGAATTCTGGTCAGAAGACTAATGAATTCTGGTCAGATTCATATGTATGTGTTGATGTAGACAACCACAACAAACTGAGGAAGAAATATAAACCTCTCCATACTCAAATGAATCTAACCATTAAGCCTTCAACTTCACCTCATACTCAAATGAATGTAACTAAACCTCTCCATTCCATACTCAAATGAATGGAAAGAGGATTATTTCTTGATTTGCGCATGTCATCTAACAAGTCATGCTAATCTTCTCTCTAATTCACTGGATGTCTCAGAAGAGACTTTTAAATTATAGAAAAAGGAAAACAACAGCCAGCAGCCACATATGCTACCCAAAATCTTCTTCTTATCTTTCCTTACACAGATTACACAGCTCCATTTCCGTTCAACTCTCAACGCTTTGGTTCCCCCACTGTGTTTCCCTGGAAGAACCCATCTAACAATTGTTCAACATCTTCTGGAGTGTATCTGATGTACTTCTGAGGCTTGCTGCTATTCTCAACTAGTAACCTGAATGTATATGGCGGTGGTCTCAGAACAATAACAAAGCGAAGCGTAAGGATCAAAAGTGTGTGCGGTTTTAAGAAACTAACATGAATGGCATTTAACGAGCAACAAACTGATGGTTGGTTACTAAGACATTCCAACTCAAACCTCTAACTCAGTGGTAACTTTATCTATCGCCATTGACGAATTAAAAGTAGTGATCTAAAATATGAAGCCTGATACGGGTTGGATATAATCCTCTACGTGGATGATGCCATATAGACCATTAGTGCGACGAGTCATTAACCGTGTGATACTTGTTAAGCCTAACCTGGTTGGACCTCACATCAAGGTGTTAGGGGCCCAATTTTAGGTCAGTAAGGCGGATTCATAAGTCAGTCACTCCAGTAGTAACCCCACATGAACTTAAATACATGTAGACGGTGAACTGAGTGAAGTTTGGCAAGTCAGCTCAGCCCCTCTTCCATCGCATATCTGATCCATTCAAGTGGTGAAGATGAATGGTTCAGGTTTTCCACCATTGCCGCCTATCATCCTCTCCTCTGTACAAACTAGTTACGACTCCCAACTAAAGGTTAACCTTCTATTTTGCTCATTCTCCCTTATTTAACTATAGCTCCAGTATAGGAGAGACAAAGTTGGAGAAAACCTCCAACACCCTAAGGTGGTGCCTAAGTGATCTGATCTGACTATGGCCAACTACAAGAGATGAGTAGACCTCAGTAAAATCTAATGAACCCACAGTGCAACAACATAGATTGAAGGAACAGGTTTTAAGTTGCTTGAAGTTCAAGAAGCAAAGGGACTTGGAAATAGGTGGTGTATAGTAGCAACAGAGGCGTAGGCAGTAGGAGATGGCTAAGTGATTAAAGAACCATTTCCAAACAAACATTTTAGAAACCGATCAGACCAGTTTGTACCATCTAGTATTTACCGGTCTGACCAAGAGATCGGCACCAATTACCCGTCGTCTGCTTCAAAATCAATTTACTTTTTTTTCCAAAAAAAAAAAGCTGTTTTTTTAAAATTATTTTTCTACTTTTCCCCCGGGCACTCTCAAGAAATCTGTAAGACTAGCCTTTTTTGTCCTGAAAATAAAAAGGATCAAACTATTGTTCTGCTAATGATAGGCTTATGGAGCAGCATCTAATTTTACATTAATCTGAAATAACAAATCTGAACAGACATTTAATTTCACTTTAATAATTAGCAGGTACAACCATAGATTTAGAATCTGAATGTATGAAAAAGATCCTAAGATTCTTTAAGGAAACAGCTAAAGATTCAGAAGATGTTTGATGAAAGTGCAGAATTAAGGATTTAGAGGAACATACCCAAAACGTTTTATGAAAGATCTGTATGCTGGCAATAGGACTTCAGCAATTGCAAGCCTCAGATACTCACGAAGCTCAGGGTCAGGTACAACCCATTGTGATTGCCTCTGATGAAGCTCCTCAAACTGTGTGTTGAAGGACTTGAACCTGATGAAGGAAAAGGGGAGCTGAGTTTCCAACGCATTTGTAAATTGGTACTAAAAAGCAATCTGTAAGTGATCCGGACCGCTCTTTTACTGATGCTCTTGACACTCCACTGCTGTTACCTCCTTCAGCTCCCAAAGAAGAACTACTACCAAGTGAACTCAAACCTTGACCAGAAAGGGTTTGCAGAATCTAGAGAATATATGGAACAGTAATCAGTTAGGTTCCCAAAGACAAGTCTGATTGAGTGCACTTTGAAGTTGGACCTACAACTGACATACAACATTTCTCCTTGTAGTTTCATTTGTCATTTCTTTCCCTTTTGCTCTCTTCTCTACCTATCTTTGCATTTCTTAAATTCTTTGCTTTTTAGTGATGGAGCCTTTGGCTCTGTATCAATTTACTTAAATAACAGGCGTCCTAAATAAGCCAAAGTTGCTGTTTTGATTTGTTATCTGAGCAGTAGGTTGGTCTTATAAGTTATAATTATTGCTTTTCTCGAACGTTTAACTTTTCAACTGTATCTAGAGGTGCCACTAGTAAAATCTGCTTTAATTATTTGTTAATAATATCCTTTTAATGGCAGATGCCATTCTGTTTGATGCATTTTATTGAGTCTGTCTGATTTATTTATTGGTACTCAATAAAATGCGCTACAAGTTGGGGTGGCTCTGCCTACTATCCTCATTGCTACAGCAAGTTAGTTATTCAAGGGCCAGTATTCAGATATAGGTACCAATGCATGCAATTTGTGTGATACCATAAGTCATGAAGACATGAACAGCATGCAGCCACTAAACTAAGTTTCGATCCTGCAGCAGCTGGTCTAGGAATCGGCTATAAAGGGAACTCAAAAGATAATTCTCAAATGATGAAACATTATGATAATTGACTATCATGTAATTCATCTTGACAGCAATAGCCTGAGTACAGTATATAAATAATACCAATTGAGTAGAACCAGTCCTTTAACAGACAAACCTTTGCCCAAGCAACTCTTTTGTATTGGTTTGCATTTTGCTGCACGATCCTTCGGTGTATTTGAACCCAGTCATCACCCAGTAAATCCTTTGCTTCTGACCTTACAACAACAAAAAAACATTATTCTATCTACTCTTTCATATTTTGTAAATGTTTGAAGTTTGAATTTTTTATCTCCATACCTGCTAAGAGATCTCACCATATAATGTATGTTGTTCATAAGAAATAGATAAGTTAGTGCAGGATCCTTGTACTGCTTAGATTTTCCATCTAGATTATTCTGAAGAGATTGCATAATCCGCATTGTCATGATTGCAAGTTGAGAATCTGTTTTATTCCCAATTTCCACCTCTTGCAAAATACGCTCTATTGTTAATCGGTAGCTGCATATATCAAATGCATATGTGCATCAGAAATTTTCTTCACATGCAAACTAAAACTCAGTTATTACCAACAGATTACAAAAAGTTTCATGACAAAGTATGCACAGTCAAAAAATTCAAGCAAAAGTTCAGCCCCAGGTAACAAATATGTCCATCAGAAATAACTTCCAATAGATGAACAGAATCACGAAAGAACTTGGACAGATACTATATACAAATTAGAACCAAAATGAAAAAGCTGGCACAAGATAGAAGAGATAAATACTTTCATGGTAGTCTTAGAATCAATAAGAATGAAAGCTAATGTGACAATAAAACAAATATGGTATATGTAGATCTGTAACTCGTCGATCTTCTTAGCAAATCTTGTAAATGATAGCCATAGAAACAAAGAAAGAATATCTTAAGAGAGCAAAAACCTTCCGAATCTATGCATCAATACAAAAACTTCTTAATGTAATTTAATCAATAATAAACTCAATCAGTGGTAATACACCAAAATACAGGTTTCCCAATCACACGATGAATAAAAAAAGAAACAATATAACCATCAGATCACCCTAGATGCAAAATTTTTTGTGTCTGACTTTGATCATGCACTCACAAGGCCAAACTGGAATTTCAGAAGAAAGTATTTTAAATAGACAACAAAAGCTATAGAAATAGTTGATGAGGACAGAATAGCCAAAAATGATCAGCACAAGGAAATAACAAATGCTAAAGAACTTCTATCCACCGCAAAGCATATTAGAGAATTGCTTGAATGAATGCCAAATCAATTTGATATATTAAGGTAGAATAAAGGAAGAATAAGCACTAACTCAAATAAAAATTTCATGTAGTTGATAACATAGCTGCTCAGAGGGTGGACAGTTCCATCGGCGACCATTGTTTTTGTGGAATCCTTTTCAATTATCTCCTCAAAATTAAGAAATGTCCCTTTCACAGCATGAGCTAAGTGCTTTGCTAAAGTCAATGTGGATTGTTGAATCTCAGAACAAGCCTTGCCTTCGAAAATTCTCGCAATCTGATGAAACACTAGAAAGTGAACATTAACGTAATTTCATAGTCATTGGTAGGAAAATCAACAAATATATCATGTGAATGATTTAAAAAAAAAAAAACATGCTAATGTGCATAGAAACAGACAATGAGTGGGTGAATATCTAATGAGGTACCTAGGCGGCTGATGCCAGACTATAAACCAAGGATGAACTTTTATAGATATCTTTCATTCTACATAGATCAGGCATAGTCTAAGCTCTACAGAATAAGAACGAGAAAACAATTTAAGAACCAGGTTGGACAATTAATTAGGCAACTTTCTGGTCAAACATTCACATTCTTTAATGCAAACAACAAGTCCAAAATCTTGACTTGGATATATGCTCCAGATAAATATGAGTAATAAAATATTTGCTTCGCCATGTCAACTATATGATTCAAATAGGTAATATCTAAACAAACAACAATATTTTAACATCTTCTTTAGCTCTAAGGTCCCAGTAAATGCTTATAGGACTTTGTAAATAGCTGTTTCAATTGTATACCTCTGGTTGAAGTTCATGCAACACTTCATACATGTCTAGAAGCGGAAATATCTTTTCTGGTGACCTTTTACTTTTGGCAACAGAATCTCCAAAACTTAATAGCATTGAGACACTGTTTACTGTTACTTCAGCAAAACACAGATCCTTATTAAAAGTAACACCATAAAAAATCTGGTCACAAATCTTTCGCTCTTCAGCAAACAGAAGGTTTACCTGTTCAACACAAAATCAAACAGATTGGAAAAGAATAAGTCACATGTGCCTAGAAAATTTATTCATATCCTTACCGCGATCTGCATAAGGTGAACCCAGTCCTGAATCTTGGTTTCTAAAGTATCCCACTCCATCTTCTGCACATCATCTTTGGTGAGCGCATCAACTCCAAGTTTTTGAAGGCTTGATTCTAGTGCTGAAGCACGAACATCACTAAATGGAATATGACAAACTTGATATAAGTAAATCATAGTAAAATGGTTAATAAACTTCCAGACAGGAGGAAGGCTACAGCAACAGTGCAAATGTGAAAAACAGAAATACATGCATCACTAGAACTTATCATTCTTTCAATGATTTGATTAGTGAACTTTCTAATTTCTGCAGTAAACTGAAAACCAGTTGAAAGTATAAACAGTTGGGCACATAACCTTGTTTTGAAGAACTCCAGTGACCGTACCTGTAAATCCTTGAGCACTGTTGTTGGTATCCAGCTTGGACCAGCTGTTCAGCTAAATTATGAAGCAAAGGTAGGATCCTAGGAGGCATGAGAGTTGGTGTCTTGTACACAGGAGTTTCCAAGCTCCTGCCTTGATGCTCAGAATGATTGTTGGTGGGCACATGGTTGCCACTATCGGATTGGCTTCCAGTTGTTTGAGATAGTGATCGCAAGGAGTTGGGAGGAAAATTGGCAATAAATTCAAGATCAATTGGTTTGCTGCAACAAAACAAATAAACTCAACTTAGGACACAATGGCAACTGCAATTTTCTGGACATGGATGCAAAACTTGAATTATATGTTCATTGTAATTCAGATCATATATTTATTTAGATAATTGTTACTGTTCGTTGAAACTTGAAAGCATCTGCAACATTGTGAGAAAAGAGACAGCGAGAAGAATAATCTGCAAAAAGATACCTGTAAGTAGCTAATAGTTGCCTAAATTCATCCCTCAGCTTTACAACTGCCTTAGATAGCAGATTATTTGCATGGTTTAACAAACCATATTCACTCGTGGAGATTTTATTTGTGCTAAAAAACCTGATGTTGCATTTCAACAGATCAACTGCATCAAGAAAACTTTCTAGATCCTCATCTGGTCCCTTCAGTATCGCAACCTCAGCCTTCACAAGCAAGATTACTAAATCAGAAACATGGACAGATTTAAATGTGCCAAGAAACAGAGCAGTCAGTTATCTTTTCCAGAATGATATTAGTTACTAGATTAAAGCACTGGCAAGCAGGGGAATTGGTTTCTCACCAAGTGAACAATCAACTATTCAATCAAGGTTCTAGAAATCATCAAATATAAAAATACCAATTACAGATAAAATCATGCATTATTATAAAGTAAGTGCTCTATTTAACATTGAATACTCTTTCTCACTCTCATAATTTCCTCATTTTAATATGAGTTTCCAAAATTACGTCTTGGAAGCAACCATAAATTCATGGGCTATGGCATTACACACGAGAACACATGAATTGGAAATCCCAACCAATTAAAAGCACACTTTAAGTCACCAAGAGCTCTAACTATCAACTATTCAGTCAAGCTTCTAGGTGTTATCACATATAAAAATACCAATTACACATAAAATCATGCATGATTATAGAGTAAGTGTTCTATCTAACATTGAACACACACACACACACACACTCTCTCTCTCTCTCTCTCTCATAATTTCCTCAGTTTAATTTGAGTTTCCAAAATTACATCTTGGAAGCAACCGTAAATTCATGAACTATGGCATTACACACTAGAACACATGAATTGGAAATCCCAACCCATTATAAGCATACTTTAAGTCAAATCAAACAAAAGGGCGAAGAAGAAACGAACTCCATGTCACAAGTCAGAGGGAAGAGAAAAGCACAAACATGCTAAACATGTGGATGAGCTGTCGAACCTGCCGCAGGAGATCAAAATGCGTCAATACGACCGCCGTCGCCTTCAATGTGTTCTCGACGTTCTGATGAGCCGTCCTGATGGCACGCGTCCTCACCTGCAACCAACCGATCAAAGATCCGACGCATAATCCAGAGCATTTCAAGTTCGAAGGGGTAGGAAGATGAACCTGGGTGGGGCGCATGGCGGATTCGAGGGCGGAGAGGCGGTGGTCGAAGGAGCCGAGCATGGCGACCATGCTCTCCGTATTGGATCGACTCCGCTGCAGCGATTCCCGCAGCACGCTCGCCCTCTGCGTCAGGATCTCGATCGCCTGCGGAGCCCCCATCGACGGCGATCTCCTCGTGTCTCCTCGCCCGCTCGGCGATGGATGGATGGATTGCTTGATGGGGTCGGTAGCGGAGACGCCTTCTTGAAGGAGGGAAGGAGTCGCGTCGTCGTTGTCCTTGAATTCTCGTAATTTACGTTTACGCCCCTGCAAGGCTTTTTATTTTGCTTTTCTAATCATTTTTATATCCTTTATTTGATTTGATTGTTAATATAATAATATTGTCTTCAATTTGACATTAATATCCATCAGATTTAGTGACTTTTTTTATCAGACAGTCTTCAATATTATCTTGAAATGCTCCTTAAAATGAAAATAAAAAAGAGGAAAAAGATACTCAATTAAATTAGCAAAAGAATTTTAGATAATTTAATTTTTATATTTCTAACACAAATTAGTTACTTATAATAAGATTAATAATCTTTTTTCTTTTTTACATATGTCAATATACACAAATATTTTAGGCATATATATATATATAACATATTTATACTGTGAAAGGATATATTTGTAAAAGAACCCTTTCCAGACTTAGATTGACACGCGGCTGGATATTGGCCGTTTGATTTGTCATCTTGGACTTCTAAAACGAGGTGCAGAGAAGCATGTGAGAAAGTCAACATTAGCTCGAGATCGCGATTGATATATGTGTGAGGTCAAATCCTATTACTTAAGAATTCATGTTGCAGATTTGGACTGATCTGAATCAGATTCCTCTCAAGACTCGAATAAAAAGTACATGCTGTGAACTGGCATTCTTTGATCATGTTTCTTCCACTTCTTCCATGTCCAGCTAACCCCACAGCTGACCTTTCTCCCTCGGTTTCTTTCCACACAGATCAAGAAGAGGCTGCAGGTTTTGCTTGACCTTCTGCTTCGGCTATGAGATCTGAGCAAAACTTGAATTCCGATGGAAGTCAATTCTCATGATAGATGGTGTGGGGATAAATTGGATCCTTCCACACGGTTACAGCAAAAAACTTCAACCGATGACCTGAAACATCATGGCGTGGTTATATTTAGATCGATCGCAACATGCTGCTGACAAAAAGTTGGCGATGACAATGGCTATTCGATCGTCAGCCCATCTAGAATTGCTTTGAATGTACCAAAACGGTCTTCGTCTGGACTCCGAAGGCAGTGAGGTAGAATGGAACAGCATCAGAGGGAGAGAAGCAAGGCGTGATGAACGCCGGCGTGGAGATGATCCGCCGTCACTGGGGCTGACCGCTACCCTTTGTGGACTCTGAATGAATCGCTGATGAACCTAAATTTCTCTGCTATTACAGATATCATGAGACTACTGTACACCGATGGTGAAGGGCAAAGGCGGAGAAGGAAGAAAGCAGCGTTTGCATGGGTGGGACATATATATCACTTGAGATCGTGCAGGAACCTATCACCACCGCCGCCGGCATCACCTACCACCGCGACAGCATCGATTGAGCTGTGGCTGTTCTTCGACGACCAGTCGACGTGACCGAGCTCTGTCTTCTTCTCCGGGCGAATATTTGCATAAAATAGAAATTGAAAGCAGTGTGTCTAAGTTGACTTTGGAAGATAAAGAGAGCACGTATACTGTCAAATGTGGCTGCAAAACATTGGCCATGTCTTCTCATGTGATCTGAAACTATCACAGATGAGACATTGTGTTCACAAGACATGCATGACAACATGATGGTTTGTCAGCAACAAGTTTCGCCAACATTTGGATGATCTAATGATTGATATTGTCAAGTAATGTATGTTGAATTATGGAGTGGGACTTGTTTGCGTCTCATGCAGTCACTGAGCTAATACTATGTCATTTAATTTTGTTTGTGTTTTGGTAAGCAGCAAGTAAAGCTTCGAGAGCTTGAAATCAAAGAAAATGCAAGAAGATTGTAGATTAATGATCGATCATTGTCCCTCTTTAAGAAAATATTTATAGGATCCTTTCCTAAGATAATATTAATTACCCAATCAACATCTTTATCAATGATACTAACATGACGTATTTGTTATATGTTTGGTGTTTAATTAAAATATTTACGTAATATTTATTCCTCATTTAGGCTTATATATATATATATATAGAGAGAGAGAGAGAGAGAGTGAGAGAGATAGAGAGAGACATAAATTCTAAGAAAAAGCTTTTATTTTTTTTTATTATAGCACATATTTTTGCTTTATTATGATGTATCACCCCTTATTTTCTAAAGAGTGATTTTACATTTACCTTCATCCTATCGATTGTGACCTCACCATAGTTACCTCTATCTCTCACCTCCATCTTATCGGGCTGTATCACGAGCCACCTTCATCACCCGAGGTTTTTGTTATTGTTTTTGTCATCTTCGCAACCAGGGTTCATTGTGTTGTCACTTCTGTCTCTTTGCATGGTTATCACTTTTGTCCATGAAGCCCCTTAGCATTGGAGCTTGTATTGACTTGGTGAAGCCTTCGTCAAGTGACCACAAGTGGCAAAAAAGAGGATGAGACATAGCTCCTATCTTTTTTGTTACTGTCCATGATGTCATAACCTCGCCGTCGACTTCTCAATTACTTTTCACCCCCCTACTTCCTTCAAATGCTCCTGTCTTATCACCTCCCACATTAACAATAACCACCCCGTCCCTCTCTTTCCCGACCTTTATCTTCAAAAGAGTGACTAAAGTAACAATGAGGAAAGAGATCAAGCGAGCCCTTATTCTAAAGACAATAAGGATAATGATAAATGAGTCGTGATAAAACCTCACAGTGACAAAGGTGATCCACTATATAACATGATAGGACAACCACAATAAGAAATATGTCGTAAACAAATCCTCATGATGATAGAGGTAGCCCACTATATAGCGTGGTACGACAACAACGATAGAACAGAAGCTAGGATAATCTTATCATTAAAAAATAATAGATGTTTTGCAAGAATAAAATAAAAAATATGCTATGTAAAAAAATAAAATTTTAATTTTTAAAAAATATCATATATATGCTATGTAGGACACCCTGAATTCATTATAATATTTCCTCCCTCTCTCTCTCTCTCTCTCTCTCTCTCTCTCTCTCTCTCTCTCTCTATATATATATATATATATATATATATATATATATAGAGCAAGTTTGACTAAAATAATAAGCGGTCTGTCAATTGACTCGGCCGCAAAAATAAGTTTTGACTCTTACTTTTCCACATTGCCTCTTTCCTCTCTCCTTCTCTCTACCTAAAGAACATGGCCTCGGCCTCGCCCCCGCCCCCAACGAAACTTCTTACCCTTCCACCTTAAGCTTCAACTCCTCCTCCTCCCCAGCAAGACCAGTCCTATACATGGATCCCTCGGAGTCCCGGCCGTCGCCGCGGCGTGAGCTGCAGGGCCCGCGACCTGCTCCTCTCAGGGTCAGCAAGGACTCCTACAAGATCAAGAAGCCCCCCGTGGCCCCGTCCCACCACTCCCAACCCCCGGCGGATCTGCCACCTCGGCCACCCCCGCAGCAGCACCGGGACCCGGTCATCATCTACGCCGTCTCGCCCAAGATCATCCACACCGATCCCAGCGAGTTCATGACGCTGGTCCAACGACTCACCGGCTCCAACTCCGGCTCCCAGTTCCCGCCACCGCCGTCGCCGCCCGGCGGCGCGCTCTCTCCCGCCGCCCGCATCGCCTCGTTCGAAAAGGCGACGTCGTCGCCACGAGCGGCTTCCGTGGACCAGTGGGAAATCGACCGGCCTGCTTCCTTCCCGGGGATCCTGTCGCCGGTTCCGGCGTCGCTCCCCCCGATATCGCCCAACCTCTTCTCTCCCTCGTTCGACCCGAGTGTGCTCAGCTTCTTGCATGACCTGAGTCCAGCTTTCGCCACCACCATCAACAGCGGCAATCGGAGCTTCTTCGATGGAGGAAGCAACTACTCGTCCAGTCCTGCTACCAACTTGCTGTCAACTCCTACTCTTCCTTCTCCCGGAGCTTTCTGGGATCTGATGAGCCAATTCCCAGATATGTAGATGAAGACAAGCTGAAGGGAGGCACGGAAGAAGAAGGTGAACGGATGGACATCATTGGACTTTTCTGTGCCAGAGCTGACTTTTTGGCCTCTGTTTACCTCCTCCTCCTCTTTCACAGGTTGGTCACTTGATCTTGATCTCCACACAGGGTTTGATCATAGGGATTTGATCTCCTGACCACCATTGGATGAGTTCTTGATGGTGGTCACTCCTTGGACCATGGAATTCTGCAGTCCAAGCAGCTACCATAGAATTAATCTCTTGTGTTATTTTATTCATTCTTTTCTCTTGTGATGCATAGCCTTCTGACACTGATAAAACCTCTCTCTCTCTCTCTCTCTCTCTCTCTATAAATATATATATAAATGGGTTACTTTTCTTTCTCCTTGAATGTGTTTGGTACAAGGTCTCTCTCTCTCTCTCTCTCTCTCTCTCTCTCATCTACATACTTGACAGGTTATTTTTCTTTCTCTTTCTTGAACATGCTTGTTGCAAGATCAGGAGTCTTCAGAGGAAGTGAAAGTCTAAGATGGTAAGGTTGGAAGAACTCAAAGAAAAGGATAAGAAACATTACTAGTCTTTTGCTTGTCCAAATTGGGTGAAGTTGGCTGCATATGACCTGTCTCAAGATGATAAGCTTACACATAGACAGACACTTAATTGACAAAGGCAAGAAGAGCATTGAAGTGTCACCAAAGTAGTTCACAATGAATAGACTCCTTAGCCAACTGCATTTTCCTCCATTAAAGAGGAAGAGGATATTGATTTATACAAGTCAAACAAAATTAATAACCTATCAATATCTCAATAGCTATTGTTTCCAAGTATGTATGTGCATATCTGTCTACTATTTGGGAATTATTTGAATTATAAAATCAAAAATGGGTTTTAGGGAGCCAATAGAACTATTGAATGGCTTGCCAGATTGAAAATAAAGAGGTTTCTTTGGCTAAGAGTTTCCTTCTAATGCTATCTGTGTATTGTGGTGTAATGATGAACATGGATATGGTTTCACAAGATAATTCAATCACCCCCCATACTACTGATAAGATGATAAGAACATGTTAAAAGGAGATTTACAAATGACATGGTTATTCAGGATACAAACTAAATCAGGAAAACTAGCATGTGAACAAAATGAAAAGGCATAATTAATATTTTGACCAATGAAACTTCATATCAAATTTAAATATATTGTATGATTTGTTTTAGCTGAAGCTTATATGGGTCCTTTGGAAGACCCTTCTCATGCTGTGAGGATTCCAGAGTTTGGATGCTTGTTCATGTACTTGCTGCATGTGTAATAGTCAAAAGAAAACAGAATAAGAAAGAGAATTCTTGTCCTGATTCATTTAAGTAGCAAATCAAGTGATACAAATCACAGAACTTGCACAATATATGGATAATGAGCTGCATGTATGTAAGGTGTGAAATGCTGACTAGCAAGAGAAGTTCACTGCAGCAAAAGATACATCAGTATACATTATGATGCCAAGAGATCAAATTGTCATTCTGCAAGTTTAACAAAGGTAGATTATGTTCCTACAGTTACATAATGCACAATTATGTTAAAAGCAGGATATATGTCATGATCAACTGCATCTCAACAGCAAGAAATAGAAAGATCCTGAATTGATGAGTTAGTGTTCAGAATTGATTTAGTGTTTAGAATAACATACTTGCTGCTGATTCCATCCACCAAGTAAGGTGACAACCTTCTCACAATGATGGCTTTGGCAAGGTTGATAAGCACTAAAAGATGAATGAATGAATTATTTCATATTCATCAAGAACTATATACAACTCATAATTCTTGAAGCTAAAATTCAGAAAAGATGTGATGAGAACAGGATTGAAGATGGTCAAGACCACTTCCAAGCAACTAATCAGGATGTAAGTTGAACTGATGAGTGCAGGCAGCACACTCATCAAGGTCAACATCAGCCAGTAATATAACAACTATTCCATTTAAAACCCTAAGGAAAGAGACTGGCTCAAGATTTCCTTTTAATCCCTAAGCAATTGGCATACAAAGCTGGCTCATTCTTTGGCCAACAGATCGTGAGACCAAGCTGAAATGTAAAAGAGATCTAGACAAGGAACAATTTTGTTTCAGTAGATGGATGAACAGTGGGATTGCATATACTCTCTTGGTTCTTTTTTCTTGAGGTGTTTGATCTGCAGCTGTTAGAAAAACATAAATTCATGAACAGTAAGTTTTACCAACTTTACATTCCTTGAGAAGGGCAAGCAAATGTTAACCATCACTTGAGGAACATCAATAGTCCGATGAAAGCAAATATCAATTATTAAAACTTCAAAACAAGTAGACCAATTTCTTAATCTGAGATGAGAGCAAACTTTGGACGGCTCGTAAATTTCTGCTGTTATTCTTACAAAGAAAAACACAAGCTATTATTTTGAATGATGAAGAATTGGTTTCATCGATACAACAAAGATAAATATCGACAAAAACTGCGTTCAGTTTTGCCAATCCACCCTCCAAAACTTCCTCCTTTTTTTCCTATATAAAAAAAGAAAAAAGAAAAGTTCGCTCTGATCCTTCCAGAACAGAACACCGAACATCTGCACCCCTATGCTTTATCAAGTATCATGTGCCTGAGTAAACACCAGATGGATCATGACCATGTTGTTTAAGAGGAATATTTCGGACTGCAGTATTTTACTACCCAGAGATCATGTCAATCGGGATTGTAAGCTATCTTTAACAAAAGCAGATTGTTCAGGTGTCTGATCACAATGTTGTGCTGGTTATTAACTATTGTGACATGCCTCTCTATCCAGTATTGCACAATGCCTTCTCTTGCTTCACAGCCTAATGGGCAATCCAAAATTATGGAAAGACCTGATAGCCCCATCATCTCCTGCTGTCACTATGACTGAATTCCATGTGCTTGCCGTTGATGTAAGGCTCCAGTAATCATGATGGAGATGGTGATACTGCTGATGACAGTCTTCAGGCAGTAACCGAGGCTTCGTTTGCAAAGAAAGCTTCTCCTCAGGCCATGTAGCCGACACCCTTGATGAACCATCAGAAAACGGCCATGCACCGAGAGACAAGCAGTCCGGATTCTTTAGCCGGAAGACTTGCTCTGAAATTTTCTGTGGTTGAGAGGAAATATGATTACTGTTGTTGACAATTGCTTCTCTGTAGTTGCAGCCCATGCCAGGCCATGGTACCGCAATTGATGCACCTTTAGAAAAGAAGAACTCAGACGAACGAATCAACTTGGGACCTCTGCATGGTAGGTTGCCTGATACATCATAACTCCAGATGTAAACATTGGAATCCTCACCCACGGATACAACTTGTCGTCCATCTGAACTGAATGATGCATACAACTGATTTTTGGCCTTCCTGTGACCTATACATTGTGTTCCGAATTAGCACAATGAAGTACAAATTTATCGAGAACAAGAAGAAAATATAAAAGATATTGCCTACAATATGAAGACCAACACGAGAATATCGTTATTTCATTGTAGCCAAAAATCAACATAATAAAGGTTGACCATATTTACTATATAAGAAAATTTTCTCACTCCTAGTTACCAAATGTCAACTTCTACACATACAGAATCTATGTGTAACACTCCTTCACAATAATGCAAATATTTCACATGCTATGATATTTTTTTAAAAGAAATTCTATTCTCAAAGAAATTTTACACTCAATAAGTGAAATATAAATGAATCCATAAACTAAAATTTCAAAGTTCAAAGGTGACTTGGTCCACCTATATAGTTCTTTTTATAAATATTAACTGCAGTTGCCCTAAACACATCAAAAAAATATTTTCCATGATTGTGATGGACTTCCAAAGATCAAAATCGAAAGGCATGAGATTTGGATGCTTTTGGCAGTATAATGATTTTCTCCTCATGGGTTGTGGAAAAGGGTAAACAATACAAAAGTTATATTAATAAACTGGAAGTTGCGACTCCAAGAGGTGAAGCAATCTCTGACATTCCCATTGGAAATTTGGAATACGGACATATATCAATTAAACATGCTATTTCTGTTCTATCTTCAACCATACCTCAAAAGAATTTCCAGTTCAAGTATCTAGAAGGAAGTTTTTAAGAACTATGCACCATACTAAATGTATGCCAGCTTTGGGCTAGCACATACATGTAATGTATACTGAGACAAATTAGGTGTATCCAACACTAGACTTCCAAGAAGTTTGAAGGTATAATTTTGCTGCACCTTTGAGTATAAGAATGATGTCAACCCCATTACAAATACGAATTCTCGAGTCTGCCGACGTGATCATAATTCTTTTATAATCTTCTGGGCAAAACTGAAAGGACCACAAGACTTACAGTTAAACAAACTTTACCAAGAAAATCTTACAACAAGCTTAGTGATTACCACAGATTCAGATGCCTAACCTGCAGGCTAGTAATTGGCTTGCCAGAAGACTTCTTTTTACTGCATAGACTGAATTGCAAATCAAGCTGCATTGTTTTAGCTACATCCAAAAGAACAAATTAAAAAAATGATAAACAGCTGGCATAGAATAGGCTATGAAGTTGAACTAAGAACAAGGAAACTGCATCAATGTGAGAAAAGAATGTGTTATAAAGAAACAAGATATTTCTCACTGAAATGAGTGAATGAGATCAAGGAAAAAACAGAAAATGAAATACACCTGAGCAGTCATAAAAGCGGCAGTTTCCTTTGATTGAGCCAACAACAAATCCCTGATCCAATAGTTGGAACAACATCATAATAATGGCATTAATGAAGCAAAAATATGGAAACACATAAGTACTCAAATCCGAAGTAAACCTTTCCATCTGGCCGATAACATACAGCAGTTGCCATGTCCCCTATTTCAACCCAATCAATTACTCGATTCTCTAGAATGTCCCAAATACGAACTTTGCCATCAATTGAGCCACTAATAAATAATCTATCTTCAACAGGGTTGAACTGAACACAAGTCACTGATTCAAAGAAAATAAAGCAAAACGAAAATAAGTTTTCCTTGGAAAAATAAATAAGAATCCTATGTAGAATACTAAACAGGTATGCATAAAAAAATCCAACTATGAATTTTCACAGTACTAGATATTTTCAAAATTGTCAACTCAAAGTGCACAAAATACGGATCCTATGTAGAATCCTAAACAGGTATGAATAGAATGTCAAGCTATCCAACTATGAATATTAACAGCACTAGATAATTTCAAATGTTTCAACTCAAAGTGCTCAACACATGATAAATAAAACCAAAATAGGATTACATGTAAAACAAACACAACAGCCTCTTATAACATTTATTCAAAGAGACATCTTAACAAGCTAATTGCAAAGGAACCCTAATCTTTTCACATATTTTTATGGCCTCTATTCAAACAGATGACTTAATAAAGCTAAATGCAAAGGAACAAAAAAAAGAAATTATTATATTTACCATAATTATTGTGTTGGAAAATTTTAAGACATCCATCAGAACCAACTTTCCACAAGCGTACCGTTTTATCTTTAGAGGAAGTCAGCAGACACTGCAAGAAAAGATTAGGTTCCAGTTAAACAAAAGTGAGAAGGTACTTATAAAAATAATGGAACAGAAGTCTTAGTAGCTTAGCTTTAAATAGGCTAAAGCATGTAAAGATTCAGAAGCTAAGGGGACAGAAAAAAAATCCCATGAAATCATCTTAAAAATGAACGGTCATTTAAAGCCATGAAATGGATCTATTATTGAGTGTGAATTAGAAATATTAGCACATAAACAGAAGACATCAAGTTATGTCAGAATAAGGAAGTTCTTCTGGACTTACATTAGATTGAGACCAAGATAGGTCCAAGATATCACTTGTGTGACCCCTCAATTCCAGCAACGGAGATTCCTCAATCTTAAAAATCCTTTTTGGAATAAAAACTGGAGCCACATTGCTAGCTTTCCCCTCAACCAACTTAGTACCCTTAACTTTACCAACAAATCTGGATGATCCATCTGTAGTAACACATTTGCATGAATCTTCAGCTTCAATAATCTGCCAAATGCGTACAACACAATCTTCACCACCGCTTGCAAGATACCTCCCACTTGGACTAAATTTCATGGCCCGAATCAGACCTTTATGTCCCTGAACCTCTTGACCCATGTATAGTGCAGTGAAATCCATGCAGTTTTTCCTATATCGATGAACTTTTGTTCTCATTGACCTGGTTAGTCTGGTCTTCTTAACAGAAACATTATAGTTGCTTGCTCCCACACGATGCCTCCTCTTTGTGAAACTACTCCACCAGTTTAAATAGTTGTTTTTCTTTGTATCATGACTGCAAATAGTCTTTTCCCTAAAGAGGACGACATCTTTCCTTGAGAGTTTCTGAACAGACCATGAGAGGCCAAGAAAAATTTCAAACTCCTGCAGTGTCATCAACTTTTCTGAGCCAACTTCTTTGAACATGCTGGGAAAACCATCTTGCCCAAATTCATGAACCATAAATTGTCTACCACTATCTAGATCCTTTATACAACAGAAAGAATCTTCAGGTTCTCCAACATCAGGAGATGACAAACTGTTCGAGACAACACCACTGGTTGTCATAATTCTTTTAGCATCCATCTTCTCTTCCGATGAACCAATTGTCGAATCTTCAGTATCCATAGAGCAGCCTACAGGAGATTGTACAAGTTCATCAAAACCCATTCCTCTGAAGAACCTTTTACGCCTGTCATCAACACTCATCGGCTCCATCGTCCATAGTTCATATTCAGTCCTCTGAAGTTCCAAAACTTGATCTGTGATAAGGGAATTGTCAGATGATGAGGAATCAATGGAAGTCCTGATCTCATCATATGCGTCAAAGAAGTTATCTTCTCCCTCGTCGAAGATCGGCATGTTTAATCAGAATTCTGCCAAGATGTGGGATCAGGCAGCGATCAGGAAGCTCTTCCTGCCACTCTAAGGGCCAGAAGCACATGATTCATCAGCATCCCTGCATCTCATAAGGCACTTGAGTCTCTTCAGCTGCAGCTGTACCTACAGTCATTTATTGAAGATATAATTAGAGCAACAGGGGAACCTTTTTTCTCTCCAACAAAATGCCCGTTTCAGTTCCTAAGTATTTATCCCGGAAACAGGAAAAAAAAACTAAGGAAATGCAAAATTACTCACAATTATAGTTCAGTGGCAATCATAAAATTTACTATCTAGGTGTGCAATTTTGCACACGCACCAAAAAAGAAAACCTTCAAAGAAACAAAAATAAATCCAGTTCATGACGATCAAGCCTGCAAAATTCCTAATAAAATACCTAATTCACGGACATATATATACAAGAAATACACCATATTCTTGAAGCTCTCAATATATCAGTGATGACATCTAACCAAACACACCAAAAATATTCTACTGCATAGATATAGCAGAATTCAAGGATAACAACAAGCCCTAATACTCCTGTTGTCTTGTAAGTTCCAGAAACCTAATACCCCAACAGCCAAAGCTCAAAGAACCATCCGTCAGCGCACTATTCCATTGCAGACAGTACGATCAGCTAAAGCAATCACCCCCCAAGAAAAAGACCCAAAACCCCTCATCAAAAACCAAGCCAATGATCGATTCGTAATATTCCAACCACAAGTACCTCAAATTCTGCGATACAACAGGAAATTCGGCGCTCATCGGCCGGTCGCACCAAAGGAGACGTCCACGATTCGTCACCAGCACCCCCCCGCTCCCCACCGATGTCTCCTTCTCAACAGAGGCAATGGCAAAGAAACGAACGGCGCGTGATGGATTGAAATCTAAATATAGAAGACGCCAACCAGGCATCGGATCCCACTCTGATGTAGCTTAAGAAGCTAAAACCTGAACGAAACAGCCCCTAGGTAACCGCACCCCGAATCGCAGCACCCGCGCCCGCACGAGACGCAGACACGAGCGGCGGTGGGCACGCCTCCCTAAAGCTCTCCTTCCCAAAATCTCCCACACACGCAGCGAGAGAGAGAGAGAGAGAGAGAGAGAGAAGGGGTATTTATCCTGTAGTTCGCGGGTTATATAAAGCGACCGGCTTTTGCGTTCCATTCCCTTTCTCGGCTGCAATAATGACGCTTTTTGGATCGCAGCTGCCGAAAACGTAACGTACAGCCTGGTCGATAGCCCGCTCAGAGCTACTGAAAGGGATCGCTCGTGGCAGGCGTGATCCCATCGCTAACCAACAGCTGCCGTCGCCTCTCTCTCTCTCCCCCTCGCCCCCACGAGCTGCTGGTCTGGTGATCAGTTGTAGCGTTGCTTTTGCACGACCTCGACCTATGAGGGGTTTGGTTGCGCCTTCCCAGCTTCCGAACGCTCGCCTCGGCCATTAATGGCGCGTCCTTGACCGCTTCCAACCGCACCTTAACGCCGCCCCTCCTTGGCCGCATCAAGAACCAACCTTTATCATGAACACGATCCGGGCCGACGATTCCGCGTCAACGGGGCTCAGATGCCTGTACTTACGGACTAAAAAAGAAGGCCTCCGTCGCTTCTCCTCCGCGGCTGGCGCCGGGGGTTCAAGAACGCTCCCCTCCGTCGTCCGTCCGCAAGAACCCGATCGATCTCGTCTTCTTCTCGTCGAATTCGGATTGGAATTCCAGGGTTTGGTTGGTCCGCCCTCATGGACGATATAGGAATCGAGACGCGAACGATGGGAGGCGGGGTTGTACGTGAAGAGGAGGGCTCGGTCCACTCGGTCCATTTCGGTTTGTTTCGGTTCGCCAGACTGAACCGGAACCGATGGACCGGTTTGGGAATCTCCTATTTCTTGTACTGATTAATAGGGAGATTTTTATAGACTAATATTTATATAAAATCTATTAATACATGAATTATGTTTATAATTAGGCATATATTAACAATACCTTAGTGTTTGATTCCAAGGTATCAAGACTATAAATAATTATGATTCCATTGATAACTATAAATAATTATGATTCCATTGATAACTATAAATTAGTATGATAGAAAATTGCAAAAGCAATTTCACTTCTTTTTAACATATAAGCACCCAAGAAAGATTGATAAGAGTTTAGGTGGGACTTAAATGTGAATTAGGTAAAAGGGAAGGAGAGATCAGTCATTTTTGTACTTTAACCATGAAGAGAGGAATGTCTGAGACATGGTGAGGTCTAAGAGGTGGAAATTGTAGAGAGACACATGTAATCTTGACAGTGCCCTCATCTACATCATCTTTATTAAATCCTTGACAAATGATGACATGACCTATAATTAAATTGAATGGAGCTCATACTATGGGGGTTTCAGGTCAAAAAGTAAGTGGGTGGTGGAAAAGAGGACATCTTGTTGTTTTGTGCTTTTTTGACAAAAAGGTGACAGTGGGGAATTTTGCTTTACAACTTGTCTTTATTGACCACAAAAAAAAAAAAAGAAAAAAAAGAACACTGTTCTTACAGTTCTTTGTGTTTAGATATGGGAGACAAGTCTAACTTGGAAGGAATATTTTAACCCCAACAATATTTCTCACCAACCAGAGTTCAGAGGATGGGGGGTGGAGTAGGCAAATCAGATTCCAACTCAGACAGACCACTTCCACCTGGCATCATCTCTTCATTAATATGCCTCAGCAAAGTACATTTTGCTGCATGCAATAATATGTAATGATAGCCTAATTCCAGCCCACTTCACAGGTTGTATATGACAAACCAATAAATTTATGCAGACCAAATAATCTGATTTTTTTTTTTTTTTTGGTCTGAAGCAGTGGTAGGACTACAAGTCTTCATTGTCTAATTCATTCAGTGCACTGAAAAATGAGGAACAAGAATTATGTATTTCACAAAAGTAAATGCTGTTATTAAGTGGCAAACATGATAAGGCTCATAAAATAATAAAAGAGCAAATAATCATACCAAAGTAGACCTAACAAAGAAGGAGCTCAGTGCTGCAGAAATGAAAACTGCATATGATCTCCCATGTTGGATTCATGAGACCAACATAGATCCCAAGTTCCCAACCAGGAATAATACTAAGAGTTTGGGAAAGCAGATGCTGTTTGGTCTGTGTACCACCATTGCAGGAGAATGGTAGCTACAATGAAGTAGATGTGAAGTCAGTTCTGAAAGAAAAAGTCCAAGGAGATGGAGATGAAGTTGTGTGGAAGCTTTAAAGTTGGATGGCTGGATGAACAACTCAGCTTACAGTTCCAAGTACATGAACTTGTGGCTCTCATGTGAATGAGGTATTCTGATGGCTCAAGGACCTAATAAAACTGAAAGAGAAGAAGCTTCATGTATTCTAACCTCCACAAACTCCAAGAGAGATTCTGACAGGCATATCCTTGCATTGATTGCCAAAAGGTCTGCAGCATGCATAATAAATTGCAGTCCTTTGCTTGCAACTGCACCAGAGAACAGATAAAAACAGGCTATTATTCTATTCACCCATGTCCTTGCCTCTGAGTAAATATATTCCCTGATCAAGATTAATAACCCTTTGATAATAATAATATTTCCTTCTCTCCTGGATAAGTCCAAAAAGAGGTTGTACACTTTATGCAAGACAACTTGGAAGACAATGACCTTCATGAAACTTTTCATCCATCAGTGCCACCTTGTCTGCAATGCAACTGTGATTTAGAACTCATGATCTTTGTTTAGCGTGGGGTCTGCAACAGAACACCAATTAAAGGTTGACAGATTGGATGGGTCTTTGATGGCACACCTGATCTTAGAGACTGTACAATATCTACCTTTTAGCACTCATGTGGAACTGTTGTTCTCACAAGCCAATGACACTGATGCCATCCTCCATAATGCAAGTAATCAGCAAGCGTGGGAGAACTTTGATCCCTCGGTTTCAGCACAGCATACTTGGACATATCTCTAGCCATCCATCCATGTGTAGTGAATATTCCAATAAGTGAGCATTTGATATGTTTAATAAGCACACCAGTGGGTTTATTTGTGTGATTGTTGATCACACACGTACTGATTTCTATATCTGCAACTCGTGAAGAAATTTTCATTCCCGAGAATTCTAGTCTAACAAATAATTAGCTACTCTTAGTATTACGATTCTTATATTTTAAAAAAATATTTTGACATTCCTATAATTAATTATGAAAGTAAAATATATAAATCCATTTACCTTAATGTTATCAGATTTACCAACGAAAATATGAAAACAAAAGATAAAAAAATAATTTTAAAAGTGACTATCGTAGATGAGGAGAGTGATAACAAGATGTGAGAATTGTTCTACATTTGCATCAACATTAATGTAGATGTCAAGTGACCCTGTGAGAATTGTTCTACATTTGCATCAACATCAACATTAATGTAGATGTCAAGTGACCCTTTTGTCGCTCGACAACTGCGTCGACGTCGATGCAATTATCGAGTGACAAACGGATTGTCGATGTAAATATCGAGAGACCCTCACCTCTTGTCGTCATTCTCCTCGTTCAAAATCTCATCTATAATAACCACCCATGGCCCTAGCGACGTCGTCGTCTGTCATCCACTACCACCGATTGAAACGTTAAAATTATCTTTTTACTTTTTGTTTTCATCAATAAAACTAATGACATTAGGATAAATAGACTAAGATGTTTCATTTTCATAACTATAGAAATATTAATATAACTTTTAAAATGTAAGGACCGAAGTACTAAGATATCTAATTATAGTGGATAATATGTAATTAGCCAACATCCAAATATAATCTTTATGAGTTAACACACAAGTAAAACTTTAACCACTCCATGACCTCAAACTGGAAACATCATGATGCTTAAACTATTATGATAAAACGACATTATATATATGATATCAATATACATCAATTTTTTGCCTGAAGGATAAGTAACTTTTTTTCATTTATGAGAAAAATCCAACATGGTCAGTGGTAAATTCATAAGCAACCTAATTTGTGTGAGAAAAAGAAACCATACTACTTTCTATCTAGCCATGCATATCAGAAAGAATGGATAACATTAAACACAGTCATGCTCTCCAATATTTAAAGGACAGAGAGACTATAGTAGCCAAGCAACCATTTATAAAAGGAGCTCGAATCCCAGAAATAAAATGGAGATAAAAAGTCTTGTGCAAATAAAAGAGGCTAAGCTGCCCCCAGAAGGTGATCTCAGACAGCTGGTCATTTTGTCCGAGTCTACGAGGGATTGTGACCCATATCCTATTCCTGTCCTAGATTCCAGACATCAGAAATTCCATGAATTGAAGTCCACATGTTATGTCCCATGTGGGTGGATGGAGACTTGGGGATGTGATGTGATCTCTCCCAAATAAGTTGATGTGAAAGTTTACCTAAAAGGATCTATGGTTTCATCTTCTAGTGATCAAGAACAACAACCACAACCAAAACAAGCAGCAGCTACATATCCTGATCATTTGGGGCAAGCTCCATGCATCTTTTTCCATCCTTGGTTCTGCAAAACAAGAGCATTCAAATTTTAAGTAAAGTCCTTTTATGTGCCCCTTCAATTCTCATCCATACATCACTAATACTAATGGACACTTGTTGTCTAACCATGTCATTTATATGTTTTCTCGGAAATGTTCATATCATCTTAGATAATTCTACTCTTCCATTTGGTAGCGAAGGAAAAGGAAAGGATTGTAACATTTGAAGAACTTTAGTATTAATAGTAGCAATTTACACCCAATCTAACTTAAATTCTAAGAATCCTACTTGAGTTAGTCATATGGGTGTGGGGTTTGAACTATTCCTTTTAAATTTCATGCTAAAACCACTTTCATGACTGAATACCACTTGGGGACACTTCAAAGCTCAATAGTTATCTTAACATGATTTTGAGCATTGCAGAAATGTGACATGTAATAAAGAATTAGCATTCATCTATGAGGAGACATTCAGATGGATATCGTCTGATACTCAGTATATAATGTCAAGAAATATATATAAGAAAGAAAATTTTTTTAGAAAGATAGATGGATAATAAAACACACAGAGTACACGCTAGGGTTTTTGAAGCAATTGGAAAACAAAAACAAAGGTTCTTGAGGATGCTTTCTTTTCATGAATGAAGATACCTACTATATGTGTGCATTGATAGACTTGACTAAAATGGATAGAACAAAGGCAGAGGGTTTCACCCCAAACACATGGGAATCATCTGAACTTGTTCAAATAGATTGACATGGTATTTCTCTCTGTTGGTCCTTTCATTTCAATCAAATTTATCCAATTGTAGAGGTGGACATCACTTGAAAGCAACAGAAAGGCCATGTTTCTATGGAACACTAGAAGAGTTTATCATGAATCACATCTATAGTTCATTAACCTCAAAACTCACTGATATAACTGAATGAGTTTTCTCTACTTGGTAATAACAGGTAACAAGCATAAAACAATTCATTCTAGTTCTAACATTTTTTCCAAGTTCACATACCAGTAACTCGAAGCAAGTTCATGCATCATAACTGGCTTGCAGGACAGGAGCACATACCTGTACAAGAAAAAGAGTAATTAATTCAGGAAATAGTTAAAGGTAATAAACAACATTTATGCAACATCTTGATGTAACCAGTGTCAATATCATGGAGTAGACAATGGAGGAGATTGAAAAGAGCAAAAAAGATATGCAAAATAGTGCATCGTTCCAATTTGCACAGAGCAGAAATTCTACATAACATTATGAAAAGATATTACAGCCATTACTACATGAACATAAGTTGGAATCAGCGAGAGGGATTGCATTTACAAAATTATCATCTCAGGTTACATCAAAGAACCAACTAGAATCCAGATCAAGATAATAAAGTTGCCTACAAAGTAGGCTGAAGTTGCACTAGTGGCCATCGAAGAAATCTTCCATGATTTAGACAAACCACACAGTTGACTGAAATTAAAATATCATCGGTGTCTCCTGCAGTCCACCTACAATGGGGGTTGTATGACCCATTGAGGCTGATTCCACTCATCTAACAGCATCTGCAATTGTCACTGAACTGTCATACCAATTCTTGGTAGAAAACCAGTTTATCTGCAGGCCCTGGAAGTCTTGGTACACCTTCCGGCCCAATTATCACCAATTCTGTAATAGAACTTCTTAACGTGGATGACGTCCTCCTAAAGTCCAAAACATGTTAAAAGGAAACAAAAATTTTATCAAACAGAGGAATCATAGCAGAGCAGAATATAGAAAATTACATTTTATATTTTAAGAGATTTTATCTCAGTTATTAGGCCACAAAATGCCCTGCCCCCTATTGTTCTCATATTTGATAACTTTTATACACTACAATACAACAGATGATAGCAGACCTACAGGTATAACTAAGGAAGAAATGGTATTGGCAAGTAGAAAAATATATATTGAATACGTATATTCCATATCTCAAAGGTGCAAAGCATAGACTCAGCAGTTCCTGTATCAATAATGAGAACAACCTCATAAGATCAAAATACTACGCAAGATATCTGCCCCTCCCTTTCTGGCGATCAAACCAACTTTCACTAAGCCCTGGAAGAATGCATATAATCTTCTTCTGATCTAAGTGCAGATTGGCGTGACACTGCTGATGAGGCCCGGTCTGATCCACGTACATTATATCTCTCGTAAACATTTTCACGGTTCTCTGACCACCAGGATTCTGCCTGATGCTCACCAAATCTTCTTCGACTGCAAAATATGTCCACTCTTCAGACAACAATACACAATAAAAATTCTAATAATTAAAGGTAAATAGACAATCATAACCATCTAACATAAATCTGTGCTGAGACACAAATTTCAAAATAACAGAAGCTTATAAAGGGCCATCAAAGAAAATGTCATGGATAAGTTAATCATGATAAACCAGGGTTCAATTATAGTCAAGAAAATCAAGCATAATGTAGCACATAATACTGGTGAACAAAGAGAAGTATAGGAACAATTACCTGAACCGCACTCTCTTCAAATCTCGAGTTCCATCACGATGGGCTACTAGAGTTATATAGACACCAGGTTCATACTGTTCGATCCATTCCGCATCTACTTGATTACTTGTTGAAATGGGACTTCGAGACTTATAAACCTTCTCACCATTTTGAGGACGTTCAGTTTCCTTGTTGTCAATATCAGCTTTACTGCTGGATGATGACCTCTCTGCATTGCTGTCACGCTTTCCTGTACTGAAGTCCTCTTCCATTTCACTGGAATTCAGTGATTGACAGTCTTGTGAATTTGCGTTCATCTTGTGA
>NW_027021134.1:5000-7500 GCF_036884655.1 Musa acuminata AAA Group
CAGGGACGGTGCTGCCTCTCGCTTCGCTCGCTGTTCGCCGCTCACCGCTCGCTCGCTCAGCCAAAAATGGCCAGTTTTGGCCCGTTTTTGGGCTGTTTTGGCCTGTTTTTGGTCCGTTCTTGCATGGCGCGGTGACCGTCGTGAGCGGAGCAAAACGTCAGCCATCTCAGCACCCTGGAACCCCCCGGGTGGCACAGGGCTGGATGGGGCTTTCGTATAGCAGGGACGGTGCTGCCTCACGCTTCGCTCGCTGTTCGCCGCTCGCTCGCGCAGCCAAAAATGACCAGTTTTGGCCCGTTTTTGGGCTGTTTTGGCCTGTTTATGGTCCGTTCTTGCGTGGTGCGGTGACCGTCGTGAGCGGAGCAAAACGTCAGCCATCTCAGCACCCTGGAACCCCCCGGGTGGCACAGGGCTGGATGGGGCTTTCGTATATAGCAGGGACGGTGCTGCCTCTCGCTTCGCTCGCTGTCCGCCGCTCGCCGCTCGCTCGCGCAGCCAAAAATGGCCAGTTTTGGCCCGTTTTTGGGCCGTTTTGGCCAGTTTTTGGCCTGTTCTTGCATTGCGCGGTGACCGTCGAGAGCGGAGCAAAACGTCAGCCATCTCAGCACCCTGGAACCCCCCGGGTGGCACAGGGCTGGATGGGGCTTTCGTATAGCAGGGACGGTGCTGCCTCTCGCTTCGCTCGCTGTCCGCCGCTCGCCGCTCGCTCGTGCAGCCAAAAATGGCCAGTTTTGGCCCGTTTTTGGGCCGTTTTGGCCAGTTTTTGGCCTGTTCTTGCATTGCGCGGTGACCGTCGAGAGCGGAGCAAAACGTCAGCCATCTCAGCACCCTGGAACCCCCCGGGTGGCACAGGGCTGGATGGGGCTTTCGTATAGCAGGGACGGTGCTGCCTCTCGCTTCGCTCGCTGTCCGCCGCTCGCCGCTCGCTCGTGCAGCCAAAAATGGCCAGTTTTGGCCCGTTTTTGGGCCGTTTTGGCCAGTTTTTGGCCTGTTCTTGCATTGCGCGGTGACCGTCGAGAGCGGAGCAAAACGTCAGCCATCTCAGCACCCTGGAACCCCCCGGGTGGCACAGGGCTGGATGGGGCTTTCGTATAGCAGGGACGGTGCTGCCTCTCGCTTCGCTCGCTGTCCGCCGCTCGCCGCTCGCTCGTGCAGCCAAAAATGGCCAGTTTTGGCCCGTTTTTGGGCCGTTTTGGCCAGTTTTTGGCCTGTTCTTGCATTGCGCGGTGACCGTCGAGAGCGGAGCAAAACGTCAGCCATCTCAGCACCCTGGAACCCCCCGGGTGGCACAGGGCTGGATGGGGCTTTCGTATAGCAGGGACGGTGCTGCCTCTCGCTTCGCTCGCTGTCCGCCGCTCGCCGCTCGCTCGTGCAGCCAAAAATGGCCAGTTTTGGCCCGTTTTTGGGCCGTTTTGGCCAGTTTTTGGCCTGTTCTTGCATTGCGCGGTGACCGTCGAGAGCGGAGCAAAACGTCAGCCATCTCAGCACCCTGGAACCCCCCGGGTGGCACAGGGCTGGATGGGGCTTTCGTATAGCAGGGACGGTGCTGCCTCTCGCTTCGCTCGCTGTCCGCCGCTCGCCGCTCGCTCGCGCAGCCAAAAATGGCCAGTTTTGGCCCGTTTTTGGGCCGTTTTGGCCAGTTTTTGGCCTGTTCTTGCATTGCGCGGTGACCGTCGAGAGCGGAGCAAAACGTCAGCCATCTCAGCACCCTGGAACCCCCCGGGTGGCACAGGGCTGGATGGGGCTTTCGTATAGCAGGGACGGTGCTGCCTCTCGCTTCGCTCGCTGTCCGCCGCTCGCCGCTCGCGCAGCCAAAAATGGCCAGTTTTGGCCCGTTTTTGGGCCGTTTTGGCCAGTTTTTGGCCTGTTCTTGCATTGCGCGGTGACCGTCGAGAGCGGAGCAAAACGTCAGCCATCTCAGCACCCTGGAACCCCCCGGGTGGCACAGGGCTGGATGGGGCTTTCGTATAGCAGGGACGGTGCTGCCTCTCGCTTCGCTCGCTGTTCGCCGCTCGCCGCTCGCTCGCGCAGCCAAAAATGGCCAGTTTTGGCCCGTTTTTGGGCTGTTTTGGCCAGTTTTTGGCCTGTTCTTGCGTGGTGCGGTGACCGTCGTGAGCGGAGCAAAACGTCAGCCATCTCAGCACCCTGGAACCCCCCGGGTGGCACAGGGCTGGATGGGGCTTTCGTATAGCAGGGACGGTGCTGCCTCTCGCTTCGCTCGCTGTTCGCCGCTCGCCGCTCGCTCGCGCAGCCAAAAATGGCCAGTTTTGGCCCGTTTTTGGGCTGTTTTGGCCTGTTTTTGGGCTGTTCTTGTGTGGCGTGGTGACCGTCGTGAGCGGAGCAAAATGTCAGCCATCTCAGCACCCTGGAACCCCCCGGGTGGCACAGGGCTGGATGGGGCTTTCGTATAGCAGGGACGGTGCTGCCTCGCGCTTCGCTCGCTGTTCGCCGCTCTCCGCTCGCTCGCGCAGCAAAAAATGGCCAGTTTTGGCCCGTTTTT
>NW_027021134.1:27500-32500 GCF_036884655.1 Musa acuminata AAA Group
TGCGTGGCACGGCGACCGTCGTGAGCGGAGCAAAACGTCAGCCATCTCAGCACCCTGGAACCCCCCGGGTGGCACAGGGCTGGATGGGGCTTTCGTATAGCAGGGACGGTGCTGCCTCTCGCTTCGCTCGCTGTTCGCCGCTCACCGCTCGCTCGCTCAGCCAAAAATGGCCAGTTTTGGCCCGTTTTTGGGCTGTTTTGGCCTGTTTTTGGTCCGTTCTTGCATGGCGCGGTGACCGTCGTGAGCGGAGCAAAACGTCAGCCATCTCAGCACCCTGGAACCCCCCGGGTGGCACAGGGCTGGATGGGGCTTTCGTATAGCAGGGACGGTGCTGCCTCACGCTTCGCTCGCTGTTCGCCGCTCGCCGCTCGCTCGCGCAGCCAAAAATGACCAGTTTTGGCCCGTTTTTGGGCTGTTTTGGCCTGTTTATGGTCCGTTCTTGCGTGGTGCGGTGACCGTCGTGAGCGGAGCAAAACGTCAGCCATCTCAGCACCCTGGAACCCCCCGGGTGGCACAGGGCTGGATGGGGCTTTCGTATATAGCAGGGACGGTGCTGCCTCTCGCTTCGCTCGCTGTCCGCCGCTCGCCGCTCGCTCGCGCAGCCAAAAATGGCCAGTTTTGGCCCGTTTTTGGGCCGTTTTAGCCAGTTTTTGGCCTGTTCTTGCATTGCGCGGTGACCGTCGAGAGCGGAGCAAAACGTCAGCCATCTCAGCACCCTGGAACCCCCCGGGTGGCACAGGGCTGGATGGGGCTTTCGTATAGCAGGGACGGTGCTGCCTCTCGCTTCGCTCGCTGTCCGCCGCTCGCCGCTCGCTCGTGCAGCCAAAAATGGCCAGTTTTGGCCCGTTTTTGGGCCGTTTTGGCCAGTTTTTGGCCTGTTCTTGCATTGCGCGGTGACCGTCGAGAGCGGAGCAAAACGTCAGCCATCTCAGCACCCTGGAACCCCCCGGGTGGCACAGGGCTGGATGGGGCTTTCGTATAGCAGGGACGGTGCTGCCTCTCGCTTCGCTCGCTGTCCGCCGCTCGCCGCTCGCTCGTGCAGCCAAAAATGGCCAGTTTTGGCCCGTTTTTGGGCCGTTTTGGCCAGTTTTTGGCCTGTTCTTGCATTGCGCGGTGACCGTCGAGAGCGGAGCAAAACGTCAGCCATCTCAGCACCCTGGAACCCCCCGGGTGGCACAGGGCTGGATGGGGCTTTCGTATAGCAGGGACGGTGCTGCCTCTCGCTTCGCTCGCTGTCCGCCGCTCGCCGCTCGCTCGTGCAGCCAAAAATGGCCAGTTTTGGCCCGTTTTTGGGCCGTTTTGGCCAGTTTTTGGCCTGTTCTTGCATTGCGCGGTGACCGTCGAGAGCGGAGCAAAACGTCAGCCATCTCAGCACCCTGGAACCCCCCGGGTGGCACAGGGCTGGATGGGGCTTTCGTATAGCAGGGACGGTGCTGCCTCTCGCTTCGCTCGCTGTCCGCCGCTCGCCGCTCGCTCGTGCAGCCAAAAATGGCCAGTTTTGGCCCGTTTTTGGGCCGTTTTGGCCAGTTTTTGGCCTGTTCTTGCATTGCGCGGTGACCGTCGAGAGCGGAGCAAAACGTCAGCCATCTCAGCACCCTGGAACCCCCCGGGTGGCACAGGGCTGGATGGGGCTTTCGTATAGCAGGGACGGTGCTGCCTCTCGCTTCGCTCGCTGTCCGCCGCTCGCCGCTCGCTCGTGCAGCCAAAAATGGCCAGTTGTTTTGGCCCGTTTTTGGGCCGTTTTGGCCAGTTTTTGGCCTGTTCTTGCATTGCGCGGTGACCGTCGAGAGCGGAGCAAAACGACAGCCATCTCAGCACCCTGGAACCCCCCGGGTGGCACAGGGCTGGATGGGGCTTTCGTATAGCAGGGACGGTGCTGCCTCTCGCTTCGCTCGCTGTCCGCCGCTCGCCGCTCGCTCGTGCAGCCAAAAATGGCCAGTTTTGGCCCGTTTTTGGGCCGTTTTGGCCAGTTTTTGGCCTGTTCTTGCATTGCGCGGTGACCGTCGAGAGCGGAGCAAAACGTCAGCCATCTCAGCACCCTGGAACCCCCCGGGTGGCACAGGGCTGGATGGGGCTTTCGTATAGCAGGGACGGTGCTGCCTCTCGCTTCGCTCGCTGTCCGCCGCTCGCCGCTCGCTCGTGCAGCCAAAAATGGCCAGTTTTGGCCCGTTTTTGGGCCGTTTTGGCCAGTTTTTGGCCTGTTCTTGCATTGCGCGGTGACCGTCGAGAGCGGAGCAAAACGTCAGCCATCTCAGCACCCTGGAACCCCCCGGGTGGCACAGGGCTGGATGGGGCTTTCGTATAGCAGGGACGGTGCTGCCTCTCGCTTCGCTCGCTGTCCGCCGCTCGCCGCTCGCTCGTGCAGCCAAAAATGGCCAGTTTTGGCCCGTTTTTGGGCCGTTTTGGCCAGTTTTTGGCCTGTTCTTGCATTGCGCGGTGACCGTCGAGAGCGGAGCAAAACGTCAGCCATCTCAGCACCCTGGAACCCCCCGGGTGGCACAGGGCTGGATGGGGCTTTCGTATAGCAGGGACGGTGCTGCCTCTCGCTTCGCTCGCTGTCCGCCGCTCGCCGCTCGCTCGTGCAGCCAAAAATGGCCAGTTTTGGCCCGTTTTTGGGCCGTTTTGGCCAGTTTTTGGCCTGTTCTTGCATTGCGCGGTGACCGTCGAGAGCGGAGCAAAACGTCAGCCATCTCAGCACCCTGGAACCCCCCGGGTGGCACAGGGCTGGATGGGGCTTTCGTATAGCAGGGACGGTGCTGCCTCTCGCTTCGCTCGCTGTCCGCCGCTCGCCGCTCGCTCGTGCAGCCAAAAATGGCCAGTTTTGGCCCGTTTTTGGGCCGTTTTGGCCAGTTTTTGGCCTGTTCTTGCATTGCGCGGTGACCGTCGAGAGCGGAGCAAAACGTCAGCCATCTCAGCACCCTGGAACCCCCCGGGTGGCACAGGGCTGGATGGGGCTTTCGTATAGCAGGGACGGTGCTGCCTCTCGCTTCGCTCGCTGTCCGCCGCTCGCCGCTCGCTCGTGCAGCCAAAAATGGCCAGTTTTGGCCCGTTTTTGGGCCGTTTTGGCCAGTTTTTGGCCTGTTCTTGCATTGCGCGGTGACCGTCGAGAGCGGAGCAAAACGTCAGCCATCTCAGCACCCTGGAACCCCCCGGGTGGCACAGGGCTGGATGGGGCTTTCGTATAGCAGGGACGGTGCTGCCTCTCGCTTCGCTCGCTGTCCGCCGCTCGCCGCTCGCTCGTGCAGCCAAAAATGGCCAGTTTTGGCCCGTTTTTGGGCCGTTTTGGCCAGTTTTTGGCCTGTTCTTGCATTGCGCGGTGACCGTCGAGAGCGGAGCAAAACGTCAGCCATCTCAGCACCCTGGAACCCCCCCGGGTGGCACAGGGCTGGATGGGGCTTTCGTATAGCAGGGACGGTGCTGCCTCTCGCTTCGCTCGCTGTCCGCCGCTCGCCGCTCGCTCGTGCAGCCAAAAATGGCCAGTTTTGGCCCGTTTTTGGGCCGTTTTGGCCAGTTTTTGGCCTGTTCTTGCATTGCGCGGTGACCGTCGAGAGCGGAGCAAAACGTCAGCCATCTCAGCACCCTGGAACCCCCCGGGTGGCACAGGGCTGGATGGGGCTTTCGTATAGCAGGGACGGTGCTGCCTCTCGCTTCGCTCGCTGTCCGCCGCTCGCCGCTCGCTCGTGCAGCCAAAAATGGCCAGTTTTGGCCCGTTTTTGGGCCGTTTTGGCCAGTTTTTGGCCTGTTCTTGCATTGCGCGGTGACCGTCGAGAGCGGAGCAAAACGTCAGCCATCTCAGCACCCTGGAACCCCCCGGGTGGCACAGGGCTGGATGGGGCTTTCGTATAGCAGGGACGGTGCTGCCTCTCGCTTCGCTCGCTGTCCGCCGCTCGCCGCTCGCTCGCGCAGCCAAAAATGGCCAGTTTTGGCCCGTTTTTGGGCCGTTTTGGCCAGTTTTTGGCCTGTTCTTGCATTGCGCGGTGACCGTCGAGAGCGGAGCAAAACGTCAGCCATCTCAGCACCCTGGAACCCCCGGGTGGCACAGGGCTGGATGGGGCTTTCGTATAGCAGGGACGGTGCTGCCTCTCGCTTCGCTCGCTGTCCGCCGCTCGCCGCTCGCTCGTGCAGCCAAAAATGGCCAGTTTTGGCCCGTTTTTGGGCCGTTTTGGCCAGTTTTTGGCCTGTTCTTGCATTGCGCGGTGACCGTCGAGAGCGGAGCAAAACGTCAGCCATCTCAGCACCCTGGAACCCCCCGGGTGGCACAGGGCTGGATGGGGCTTTCGTATAGCAGGGACGGTGCTGCCTCTCGCTTCGCTCGCTGTCCGCCGCTCGCCGCTCGCTCGTGCAGCCAAAAATGGCCAGTTTTGGCCCGTTTTTGGGACCGTTTTGGCCAGTTTTTGGCCTGTTCTTGCATTGCGCGGTGACCGTCGAGAGCGGAGCAAAACGTCAGCCATCTCAGCACCCTGGAACCCCCCGGGTGGCACAGGGCTGGATGGGGCTTTCGTATAGCAGGGACGGTGCTGCCTCTCGCTTCGCTCGCTGTCCGCCGCTCGCCGCTCGCTCGTGCAGCCAAAAATGGCCAGTTTTGGCCCGTTTTTGGGCCGTTTTGGCCAGTTTTTGGCCTGTTCTTGCATTGCGCGGTGACCGTCGAGAGCGGAGCAAAACGTCAGCCATCTCAGCACCCTGGAACCCCCCGGGTGGCACAGGGCTGGATGGGGCTTTCGTATAGCAGGACGGTGCTGCCTCTCGCTTCGCTCGCTGTCCGCCGCTCGCCGCTCGCTCGCGCAGCCAAAAATGGCCAGTTTTGGCCCGTTTTTGGGCCGTTTTGGCCAGTTTTTGGCCTGTTCTTGCATTGCGCGGTGACCGTCGAGAGCGGAGCAAAACGTCAGCCATCTCAGCACCCTGGAACCCCCCGGGTGGCACAGGGCTGGATGGGGCTTTCGTATAGCAGGGACGGTGCTGCCTCTCGCTTCGCTCGCTGTCCGCCGCTCGCCGCTCGCGCA
>NW_027021134.1:42500-47500 GCF_036884655.1 Musa acuminata AAA Group
GCCAGTTTTTGGCCTGTTTCTTCTGCATTGCGCGGTGAACCGTCGAGAGCGAGCAAAACGTCAGCCATCTCAGCACCCTGGAACCCCCCGGGTGGCACAGGGCTGGATGGGGCTTTCGTATAGCAGGACGGTGCTGCCTCTCGCTTTCGCTCGCTGTCGCGCCGCTCGCCGCTCGCTCGTTGCAGCCAAAAATGGCCAGTTTTGCCCGTTTTTGGGCCGTTTTGGCAGTTTTTTGGCCTGTTCTTGCATTGCGCGGTGACCGTCGAGATGCGGAGCCTAGAGAGAAAAGCGTCAGCCATCTCAGCAAGCCCTGGTAACCCCCCGGGTGTGGCACAGGGCTGGATGGGGCTTTCGTATAGCAGGGACGGTGCTGCCCTCTCGCTTCGCTCGCTGTCCGCCGCTCGCCGCAGTCGCTCGTGCAGCCAAAAATGGCCAGTTTTGGCCCGTTTTTGGGGCCGTTTTGGCCAGTTTTTGGCCTGTTCTTGCATTGCGCGGTGAACCGTCGAGAGCGGAGCAAAACGTCAGCCATCTCAGCACCCTGGAACCCCCCGGGTGGCACAGGGCTGGATGGGGCTTTCGTCATAGCAGGGACGGTGCTGCCTCTCGCTTCGCTCGCTGTCCGCCGCTCGCGCGCTCGCCTCGTGCAGCCAAAATGGCCAGTTTTGGCCCGTTTTTGGGCCGTTTTGGCCAGTTTTTGGCCTGTTCTTGCATTGCGCGGTGACCGTCGAGAGCGGAGCAAAACGTCAGCCATCTCAGCACCCTGGAACCCCCCGGGTGGCACAGGGCTGGATGGGGCTTTCGTATAGCAGGGACGGTGCTGCCTCTCGCTTCGCTCGCTGTCCGCCGCTCGCCGCTCGCTCGTGCATCCAAAAATGGCCAGTTTTGGCTCCGTTTTTGGGCCGTTTTGGCCAGTTTTTGGCCTGTTCTTGCATTGCGCGTGACCGTCGAGAGCGGAGACAAAACGTCAGCCATCTCAGCACCCTGGAACCCCCCGGGTGGCACAGGGTCTGGATGGGGCTTTCGTATAGCAGGGACGGTGCTGCCTCTCGCTTCGCTCGCTGTCCGCCGCTCGCCGCTCGCTCGCGCAGCCAAAAATGGCCAGTTTTGGCCCGTTTTTGGGCCGTTTTGGCCAGTTTTGGCCTGTTCTTGCATTGCGCGGTGACCGTCGAGAGCGGAGCAAAACGTCAGCCATCTCAGCACCCTGGAACCCCCCGGGTGGCACAGGGCTGGATGGGGGCTTTCGTATAGCAGGGACGGTGCTGCCTCTCGCTTCGCTCGCTGTCCGCCGCTCGCCGCTCGCTCGTGCAGCCAAAAATGGCCAGTTTTGGCCCGTTTTTGGGCCGTTTTGGCCAGTTTTTGGCCTGTTCTTGCATTGCGCGGTGACCGTCGAGAGCGGAGCAAAACGTCAGCCATCTCAGCACCCTGGAACCCCCGGGTGGCACAGGGCTGGATGGGGCTTTCGTATAGCAGGGACGGTGCTGCCTCTCGCTTCGCTCGCTGTCCGCCGCTCGCCGCTCGCTCGTGCAGCCAAAAATGGCCAGTTTTGGCCCGTTTTTGGGCCGTTTTGGCCAGTTTTTGGCCTGTTCTTGCATTGCGCGGTGACCGTCGAGAGCGGAGCAAAACGTCAGCCATCTCAGCACCCTGGAACCCCCCGGGTGGCACAGGCTGGATGGGGCTTTCGTATAGCAGGGACGGTGCTGCCTCTCGCTTCGCTCGCTGTCCGCCGCTCGCCGCTCGCTCGTGCAGCCAAAAATGGCCAGTTTTGGCCCGTTTTTGGGCCGTTTTGGCCAGTTTTTGGCCTGTTCTTGCATTGCGCGGTGACCGTCGAGAGCGGAGCAAAACGTCAGCCATCTCAGCACCCTGGAACCCCCCGGGTGGCACAGGGCTGGATGGGGCTTTCGTATAGCAGGGACGGTGCTGCCTCTCGCTTCGCTCGCTGTCCGCCGCTCGCCGCTCGCTCGCGCAGCCAAAAATGGCCAGTTTTGGCCCGTTTTTGGGCCGTTTTGGCCAGTTTTTGGCCTGTTCTTTGCATTGCGCGGTGACCGTCGAGAGCGGAGCAAAACGTCAGCCATCTCAGCACCCTGGAACCCCCCGGGTGGCACAGGGCTGGATGGGGCTTTCGTATAGCAGGGACGGTGCTGCCTCTCGCTTCGCTCGCTGTCCGCCGCTCGCCGCTCGCTCGTGCAGCCAAAAATGGCCAGTTTTGGCCCGTTTTTGGGCCGTTTTGGGCCAGTTTTTGGCCTGTTCTTGCATTGCGCGGTGACCGTCGAGAGCGGAGCAAAACGTCAGCCATCTCAGCACCCTGGAACCCCCCGGGTGGCACAGGGCTGGATGGGGCTTTCGTATAGCAGGGACGGTGCTGCCTCTCGCTTCGCTCGCTGTCCGCCGCTCGCCGCTCGCTCGTGCAGCCAAAAATGGCCAGTTTTGGCCCGTTTTTGGGCCGGTTTTGGCCAGTTTTTGGCCTGTTCTTGCATTGCGCGGTGACCGTCGAGAGCGGAGCAAAACGTCAGCCATCTCAGCACCCTGGAACCCCCCGGGTGGCACAGGGCTGGATGGGGCTTTCGTATAGCAGGGACGGTGCTGCCTCTCGCTTCGCTCGCTGTCCGCCGCTCGCCGCTCGCTCGTGCAGCCAAAAATGGCCAGTTTTGGCCCGTTTTTGGGCCGTTTTGGCCAGTTTTTGGCCTGTTCTTGCATTGCGCGGTGACCGTCGAGAGCGGAGCAAAACGTCAGCCATCTCAGCAACCCTGGAACCCCCCGGGTGGCACAGGGCTGGATGGGCTTTCGTATAGCAGGGACGGTGCTGCCTCTCGCTTCGCTCGCTGTCCGCCGCTCGCCGCTCGCTCGCGCAGCCAAAAATGGCCAGTTTGGCCCGTTTTTGGGCCGTTTTGGCCAGTTTTTGGCCTGTTCTTGCATTGCGCGGTGACCGTCGAGAGCGGAGCAAAACGTCAGCCATCTCAGCACCCTGGAACCCCCCGGGTGGCACAGGGCTGGATGGGGCTTTCGTATAGCAGGGACGGTGCTGCCTCTCGCTTCGCTCGCTGTCCGCCGCTCGCCGCTCGCTCGTGCAGCCAAAATGGCCAGTTTTGGCCCGTATTTTGGGCCGTTTTGGCCAGTTTTTGGCCTGTTCTTGCATTGCGCGGTGACCGTCGAGAGCGGAGCAAAACGTCAGCCATCTCAGCACCCTGGAACCCCCCGGGTGGCACAGGGCTGGATGGGGCTTTCGTATAGCAGGGACGGTGCTGCCTCTCGCTTCGCTCGCTGTACCGCCGCTCGCCGCTCGCTCGTGCAGCCAAAAATGGCCAGTTTTGGCCCGTTTTTGGGCCGTTTTGGCCAGTTTTTGGCCTGTTCTTGCATTGCGCGGTGACCGTCGAGAGCGGAGCAAAACGTCAGCCATCTCAGCACCCTGGAACCCCCCGGGTGGCACAGGGCTGGATGGGGCTTCGTATAGCAGGGACGGTGCTGCCTCTCGCTTCGCTCGCTGTCCGCCGCTCGCCGCTCGCTCGTGCAGCCAAAAATGGCCAGTTTTGGCCCGTTTTTGGCCGTTTTTGGCCAGTTTTGGCCTGTTCTTGCATTGCGCGGTGACCGTCGAGAGCGGAGCAAAACGTCAGCCATCTCAGCACCCCTGGAACCCCCCGGTGGCACAGGGCTGGATGGGGCTTTCGTATAGCAGGGACGGTGCTGCCTCTCGCTTCGCTCGCTGTCCGCCGCTCGCCGCTCGCTCGCGCAGCCAAAAATGGCCAGTTTTTGGCCCGTTTTTGGGCCGTTTTGGCCAGTTTTTTGGCCTGTTCTTGCATTGCGCGGTGACCGTCGAGAGCGGAGCAAAACGTCAGCCATCTCAGCACCCTGGAACCCCGCCGGGTGGCACAGGGCTGGATGGGCTTTCGTATAGCAGGGACGGTGCTGCCTCTCGCTTCGCTCGCTGTCCGCCGCTCGCCGCTCGCGCAGCCAAAAATGGCCAGTTTTGGCCCGTTTTTGGGCCGTTTGGCCAGTTTTTTGGCCTGTGGAGCAAAACGTCAGCCATCTCAGCACCCTGGAACCCCCCGGGTGGCACAGGGCTGGATGGGGCTTTCGTATAGCAGGGACGGTGCTGCCTCTCGCTTCGCTCGCTGTTCGCCGCTCGCCGCTCGCTCGCGCAGCCAAAAATGGCCAGTTTTGGCCCGTTTTTGGGCTGTTTTGGCCAGTTTTTGGCCTGTTCTTGCGTGGTGCGGTGACCGTCGTGAGCGGAGCAAAACGTCAGCCATCTCAGCACCCTGGAACCCCCCGGGTGGCACAGGGCTGGATGGGGCTTTCGTATAGCAGGGACGGTGCTGCCTCTCGCTTCGCTCGCTGTTCGCCGCTCGCCGCTCGCTCGCGCAGCCAAAAATGGCCAGTTTTGGCCCGTTTTTGGGCTGTTTTGGCCTGTTTTTGGGCTGTTCTTGTGTGGCGCGGTGACCGTCGTGAGCGGAGCAAAATGTCAGCCATCTCAGCACCCTGGAACCCCCCGGGTGGCACAGGGCTGGATGGGGCTTTCGTATAGCAGGGACGGTGCTGCCTCGCGCTTCGCTCGCTGTTCGCCGCTCTCCGCTCGCTCGCGCAGCAAAAAATGGCCAGTTTTGGCCCGTTTTTGGGCTGTTTTGGCCAGTTTTTGGCCTGTTCTTGCGTGCCGCGGCGACCGTCGTGAGCGGAGCAAAACGTCAGCCATCTCAGCACCCTGGAACCCCCCGGGTGGCACAGGGCTGGATGGGGCTTTCGTATAGCAGGGACGGTGCTGCCTCTCGCTTCGCTCGCTGTCCGCCGCTCGCTGCTCGCTCGCGCAGCCAAAAATGGCCAGTTTTGGCCCGTTTTTGGGCTGTTTTGGCCTGTTTTTGGGCTGTTCTTGTGTGCCGCGGCGACCGTCGTGAGCGGAGCAAAATGTCAGCCATCTCAGCACCCTGGAACCCCCCGGGTGGCACAGGGCTGGATGGGGCTTTCGTATAGCAGGGACGGTGCTGCCTCTCGCTTCGCTCGCTGTCCGCCGCTCG
>NW_027021134.1:57500-60000 GCF_036884655.1 Musa acuminata AAA Group
GCAGCCAAAAATGGCCAGTTTTGGCCCGTTTTTGGGCCGTTTTGGCCAGTTTTTTGGCCTGTTCTTGCATTGCGCGGTGACCGTCGAGAGCGGAGCAAAACGTCAGCCATCTCAGCACCCTGGAACCCCCCGGGTGGCACAGGGCTGGATGGGGCTTTCGTATAGCAGGGACGGTGCTGCCTCTCGCTTCGCTCGCTGTCCGCCGCTCGCCGCTCGCTCGTGCAGCCAAAAATGGCCAGTTTTGGCCCGTTTTTGGGCCGTTTTGGCCAGTTTTTGGCCTGTTCTTGCATTGCGCGGTGACCGTCGAGAGCGGAGCAAAACGTCAGCCATCTCAGCACCCTGGAACCCCCCGGGTGGCACAGGGCTGGATGGGGCTTTCGTATAGCAGGGACGGTGCTGCCTCTCGCTTCGCTCGCTGTCCGCCGCTCGCCGCTCGCTCGTGCAGCCAAAAATGGCCAGTTTTGGCCCGTTTTTGGGCCGTTTTGGCCAGTTTTTGGCCTGTTCTTGCATTGCGCGGTGACGCCGTCGAGAGCGGGAGCAAAACGTCAGCCATCTCAGCACCCTGGAACCCCCCGGGTGGCACAGGGCTGGATGGGGCTTTCGTATAGCAGGGACGGTGCTGCCTCTCGCTTCGCTCGCTGTCCGCCGCTCGCCGCTCGCTCGTGCAGCCAAAAATGGCCAGTTTTGGCCCGTTTTTGGGCCGTTTTGGCCAGTTTTTGGCCTGTTCGCGGTGGACGTCGAGAGCGGAGCAAAACGTCAGCCATCTCAGCCACCCTGGAACCCCCCGGGGTTGCACAGGGCAGGAAGGGGCTTTCGTATAGCAGGGACGGTGCTGCCTCTCGCTTCGCTCGCTGTCCGCCGCATCGCCGCTCGCTCGTGCAGCCAAAAATGGCCAGGTTTTGGCCCCGTTTTATGGGCCGTTTTGGCCAGTTTTTGTCCTGTTCTTGCATTGCGCTGGTGACCGTCGAGAGCGGAGCAAAACGTCAGCCATCTCAGCACCCTGGAACCCCCCGGGTGGCACAGTGCTGGATGGGCTTTCGTATAAGCAGGGACGGTGCTGCCTCTCGCTTCGCCTCGCTGTCGCCGCTCGCCGCTCGCTCGTGCAGCCAAAAATGGCAGTTTTGGCCGTTTTTGGGCTCGCTTTTGGCCAGTTTTTGGCCTGTTCTTGCATTTGCGCGGTGACCGTCGAGAGCGGAGCAAAAACGTCAGCCATCTCAGCACCCTGGAACCCCCCGGGTGGCACAGGGCTGGATGGGGCTTTCGTATAGCAGGGACGGTGCTGCCTCTCGCTTCGCTCGCTGTCCGCCGCTCGCCGCTCGCTCGTGCAGCCAAAAATGGCCAGTTTTGCCCGTTTTTGGGCCGTTTTGGCCAGTTTTTGGCCTGTTCTTGCATTGCGCGGTGACCGTCGATGAGCGGAGCAAAACGTCAGCCATCTCAGCACCCTGGAACCCCCCGGGTGGCACAGGGCTGGATGGGGCTTTCGTATAGCAGGGACGGTGCTGCCTCTCGCTTCGCTCGCTGTCCGCCGCTCGCCGCTCGCTCGTGCAGCCAAAAATGGCCAGTTTTGGCCCGTTTTTGGGCCGTTTTGGCCAGTTTTTGGCCTGTTCTTGCATTGCGCGGTGACCGTCGAGAGCGGAGCAAAACGTCAGCCATCTCAGCACCCTGGAACCCCCCGGGTGGCACAGGGCTGGATGGGGCTTTCGTATAGCAGGGACGGTGCTGCCTCTCGCTTCGCTCGCTGTCCGCCGCTCGCCGCTCGCTCGTGCAGCCAAAAATGGCCAGTTTTGGCCCGTTTTTGGGCCGTTTTGGCCAGTTTTTGGCCTGTTCTTGCATTGCGCGGTGACCGTCGAGAGCGGAGCAAAACGTCAGCCATCTCAGCACCCTGGAACCCCCCGGGTGGCACAGGGCTGGATGGGGCTTTCGTATAGCAGGGACGGTGCTGCCTCTCGCTTCGCTCGCTGTCCGCCGCTCGCCGCTCGCTCGTGCAGCCAAAAATGGCCAGTTTTGGCCCGTTTTTGGGCCGTTTTGGCCAGTTTTTGGCCTGTTCTTGCATTGCGCGGTGACCGTCGAGAGCGGAGCAAAACGTCAGCCATCTCAGCACCCTGGAACCCCCCGGGTGGCACAGGGCTGGATGGGGCTTTCGTATAGCAGGGACGGTGCTGCCTCTCGCTTCGCTCGCTGTCCGCCGCTCGCCGCTCGCTCGTGCAGCCAAAAATGGCCAGTTTTGGCCCGTTTTTGGGCCGTTTTGGCCAGTTTTTGGCCTGTTCTTGCATTGCGCGGTGACCGTCGAGAGCGGAGCAAAACGTCAGCCATCTCAGCACCCTGGAACCCCCCGGGTGGCACAGGGCTGGATGGGGCTTTCGTATAGCAGGGACGGTGCTGCCTCTCGCTTCGCTCGCTGTCCGCCGCTCGCCGCTCGCTCGTGCAGCCAAAAATGGCCAGTTTTGGCCCGTTTTTGGGCCGTTTTGGCCAGTTTTTGGCCTGTTCTTGCATTGCGCGG
>NW_027021134.1:70000-75000 GCF_036884655.1 Musa acuminata AAA Group
GAGCAAAACGTCAGCCATCTCAGCACCTTGGAACCCCCCGGGTGGCACAGGGCTGGATGGGGCTTTCGTATAGCAGGGACGGTGCTGCCTCACGCTTCGCTCGCTGTTCGCCGCTCGCCGCTCGCTCGCGCAACCTAAAATGGCCAGTTTTGGCCCGTTTTTGGGCTGTTTTGGCCTGTTTTTGGTCCGTTCTTGCGTGGCACGGCGACCGTCGTGAGCGGAGCAAAACGTCAGCCATCTCAGCACCCTGGAACCCCCCGGGTGGCACAGGGCTGGATGGGGCTTTCGTATAGCAGGGACGGTGCTGCCTCTCGCTTCGCTCGCTGTTCGCCGCTCACCGCTCGCTCGCTCAGCCAAAAATGGCCAGTTTTGGCCCGTTTTTGGGCTGTTTTGGCCTGTTTTTGGTCCGTTCTTGCATGGCGCGGTGACCGTCGTGAGCGGAGCAAAACGTCAGCCATCTCAGCACCCTGGAACCCCCCGGGTGGCACAGGGCTGGATGGGGCTTTCGTATAGCAGGGACGGTGCTGCCTCACGCTTCGCTCGCTGTTCGCCGCTCGCCGCTCGCTCGCGCAGCCAAAAATGACCAGTTTTGGCCCGTTTTTGGGCTGTTTTGGCCTGTTTATGGTCCGTTCTTGCGTGGTGCGGTGACCGTCGTGAGCGGAGCAAAACGTCAGCCATCTCAGCACCCTGGAACCCCCCGGGTGGCACAGGGCTGGATGGGGCTTTCGTATATAGCAGGGACGGTGCTGCCTCTCGCTTCGCTCGCTGTCCGCCGCTCGCCGCTCGCTCGCGCAGCCAAAAATGGCCAGTTTTGGCCCGTTTTTGGGCCGTTTTGGCCAGTTTTTGGCCTGTTCTTGCATTGCGCGGTGACCGTCGAGAGCGGAGCAAAACGTCAGCCATCTCAGCACCCTGGAACCCCCCGGGTGGCACAGGGCTGGATGGGGCTTTCGTATAGCAGGGACGGTGCTGCCTCTCGCTTCGCTCGCTGTCCGCCGCTCGCCGCTCGCTCGTGCAGCCAAAAATGGCCAGTTTTGGCCCGTTTTTGGGCCGTTTTGGCCAGTTTTTGGCCTGTTCTTGCATTGCGCGGTGACCGTCGAGAGCGGAGCAAAACGTCAGCCATCTCAGCACCCTGGAACCCCCCGGGTGGCACAGGGCTGGATGGGGCTTTCGTATAGCAGGGACGGTGCTGCCTCTCGCTTCGCTCGCTGTCCGCCGCTCGCCGCTCGCTCGTGCAGCCAAAAATGGCCAGTTTTGGCCCGTTTTTGGGCCGTTTTGGCCAGTTTTTGGCCTGTTCTTGCATTGCGCGGTGACCGTCGAGAGCGGAGCAAAACGTCAGCCATCTCAGCACCCTGGAACCCCCCGGGTGGCACAGGGCTGGATGGGGCTTTCGTATAGCAGGGACGGTGCTGCCTCTCGCTTCGCTCGCTGTCCGCCGCTCGCCGCTCGCTCGTGCAGCCAAAAATGGCCAGTTTTGGCCCGTTTTTGGGCCGTTTTGGCCAGTTTTTGGCCTGTTCTTGCATTGCGCGGTGACCGTCGAGAGCGGAGCAAAACGTCAGCCATCTCAGCACCCTGGAACCCCCCGGGTGGCACAGGGCTGGATGGGGCTTTCGTATAGCAGGGACGGTGCTGCCTCTCGCTTCGCTCGCTGTCCGCCGCTCGCCGCTCGCTCGTGCAGCCAAAAATGGCCAGTTTTGGCCCGTTTTTGGGCCGTTTTGGCCAGTTTTTGGCCTGTTCTTGCATTGCGCGGTGACCGTCGAGAGCGGAGCAAAACGTCAGCCATCTCAGCACCCTGGAACCCCCCGGGTGGCACAGGGCTGGATGGGGCTTTCGTATAGCAGGGACGGTGCTGCCTCTCGCTTCGCTCGCTGTCCGCCGCTCGCCGCTCGCTCGTGCAGCCAAAAATGGCCAGTTTTGGCCCGTTTTTGGGCCGTTTTGGCCAGTTTTTGGCCTGTTCTTGCATTGCGCGGTGACCGTCGAGAGCGGAGCAAAACGTCAGCCATCTCAGCACCCTGGAACCCCCCGGGTGGCACAGGGCTGGATGGGGCTTTCGTATAGCAGGGACGGTGCTGCCTCTCGCTTCGCTCGCTGTCCGCCGCTCGCCGCTCGCTCGTGCAGCCAAAAATGGCCAGTTTTGGCCCGTTTTTGGGCCGTTTTGGCCAGTTTTTGGCCTGTTCTTGCATTGCGCGGTGACCGTCGAGAGCGGAGCAAAACGTCAGCCATCTCAGCACCCTGGAACCCCCCGGGTGGCACAGGGCTGGATGGGGCTTTCGTATAGCAGGGACGGTGCTGCCTCTCGCTTCGCTCGCTGTCCGCCGCTCGCCGCTCGCTCGTGCAGCCAAAAATGGCCAGTTTTGGCCCGTTTTTGGGCCGTTTTGGCCAGTTTTTGGCCTGTTCTTGCATTGCGCGGTGACCGTCGAGAGCGGAGCAAAACGTCAGCCATCTCAGCACCCTGGAACCCCCCGGGTGGCACAGGGCTGGATGGGGCTTTCGTATAGCAGGGACGGTGCTGCCTCTCGCTTCGCTCGCTGTCCGCCGCTCGCCGCTCGCTCGTGCAGCCAAAAATGGCCAGTTTTGGCCCGTTTTTGGGCCGTTTTGGCCAGTTTTTGGCCTGTTCTTGCATTGCGCGGTGACCGTCGAGAGCGGAGCAAAACGTCAGCCATCTCAGCACCCTGGAACCCCCCGGGTGGCACAGGGCTGGATGGGGCTTTCGTATAGCAGGGACGGTGCTGCCTCTCGCTTCGCTCGCTGTCCGCCGCTCGCCGCTCGCTCGCGCAGCCAAAAATGGCCAGTTTTGGCCCGTTTTTGGGCCGTTTTGGCCAGTTTTTGGCCTGTTCTTGCATTGCGCGGTGACCGTCGAGAGCGGAGCAAAACGTCAGCCATCTCAGCACCCTGGAACCCCCCGGGTGGCACAGGGCTGGATGGGGCTTTCGTATAGCAGGGACGGTGCTGCCTCTCGCTTCGCTCGCTGTCCGCCGCTCGCCGCTCGCTCGTGCAGCCAAAAATGGCCAGTTTTGGCCCGTTTTTGGGCCGTTTTGGCCAGTTTTTGGCCTGTTCTTGCATTGCGCGGTGACCGTCGAGAGCGGAGCAAAACGTCAGCCATCTCAGCACCCTGGAACCCCCCGGGTGGCACAGGGCTGGATGGGGCTTTCGTATAGCAGGGACGGTGCTGCCTCTCGCTTCGCTCGCTGTCCGCCGCTCGCCGCTCGCTCGTGCAGCCAAAAATGGCCAGTTTTGGCCCGTTTTTGGGCCGTTTTGGCCAGTTTTTGGCCTGTTCTTGCATTGCGCGGTGACCGTCGAGAGCGGAGCAAAACGTCAGCCATCTCAGCACCCTGGAACCCCCCGGGTGGCACAGGGCTGGATGGGGCTTTCGTATAGCAGGGACGGTGCTGCCTCTCGCTTCGCTCGCTGTCCGCCGCTCGCCGCTCGCTCGTGCAGCCAAAAATGGCCAGTTTTGGCCCGTTTTTGGGCCGTTTTGGCCAGTTTTTGGCCTGTTCTTGCATTGCGCGGTGACCGTCGAGAGCGGAGCAAAACGTCAGCCATCTCAGCACCCTGGAACCCCCCGGGTGGCACAGGGCTGGATGGGGCTTTCGTATAGCAGGGACGGTGCTGCCTCTCGCTTCGCTCGCTGTCCGCCGCTCGCCGCTCGCTCGCGCAGCCAAAAATGGCCAGTTTTGGCCCGTTTTTGGGCCGTTTTGGCCAGTTTTTGGCCTGTTCTTGCATTGCGCGGTGACCGTCGAGAGCGGAGCAAAACGTCAGCCATCTCAGCACCCTGGAACCCCCCGGGTGGCACAGGGCTGGATGGGGCTTTCGTATAGCAGGGACGGTGCTGCCTCTCGCTTCGCTCGCTGTCCGCCGCTCGCCGCTCGCTCGTGCAGCCAAAAATGGCCAGTTTTGGCCCGTTTTTGGGCCGTTTTGGCCAGTTTTTGGCCTGTTCTTGCATTGCGCGGTGACCGTCGAGAGCGGAGCAAAACGTCAGCCATCTCAGCACCCTGGAACCCCCCGGGTGGCACAGGGCTGGATGGGGCTTTCGTATAGCAGGGACGGTGCTGCCTCTCGCTTCGCTCGCTGTCCGCCGCTCGCCGCTCGCTCGTGCAGCCAAAAATGGCCAGTTTTGGCCCGTTTTTGGGCCGTTTTGGCCAGTTTTTGGCCTGTTCTTGCATTGCGCGGTGACCGTCGAGAGCGGAGCAAAACGTCAGCCATCTCAGCACCCTGGAACCCCCCGGGTGGCACAGGGCTGGATGGGGCTTTCGTATAGCAGGGACGGTGCTGCCTCTCGCTTCGCTCGCTGTCCGCCGCTCGCCGCTCGCTCGTGCAGCCAAAAATGGCCAGTTTTGGCCCGTTTTTGGGCCGTTTTGGCCAGTTTTTGGCCTGTTCTTGCATTGCGCGGTGACCGTCGAGAGCGGAGCAAAACGTCAGCCATCTCAGCACCCTGGAACCCCCCGGGTGGCACAGGGCTGGATGGGGCTTTCGTATAGCAGGGACGGTGCTGCCTCTCGCTTCGCTCGCTGTCCGCCGCTCGCCGCTCGCTCGCGCAGCCAAAAATGGCCAGTTTTGGCCCGTTTTTGGGCCGTTTTGGCCAGTTTTTGGCCTGTTCTTGCATTGCGCGGTGACCGTCGAGAGCGGAGCAAAACGTCAGCCATCTCAGCACCCTGGAACCCCCCGGGTGGCACAGGGCTGGATGGGGCTTTCGTATAGCAGGGACGGTGCTGCCTCTCGCTTCGCTCGCTGTCCGCCGCTCGCCGCTCGCGCAGCCAAAAATGGCCAGTTTTGGCCCGTTTTTGGGCCGTTTTGGCCAGTTTTTGGCCTGTTCTTGCATTGCGCGGTGACCGTCGAGAGCGGAGCAAAACGTCAGCCATCTCAGCACCCTGGAACCCCCCGGGTGGCACAGGGCTGGATGGGGCTTTCGTATAGCAGGGACGGTGCTGCCTCTCGCTTCGCTCGCTGTTCGCCGCTCGCCGCTCGCTCGCGCAGCCAAAAATGGCCAGTTTTGGCCCGTTTTT
>NW_027021135.1:0-25163 GCF_036884655.1 Musa acuminata AAA Group
CCGTTTGAAGAGGCTCATATACAGAACGTCTAGGAAATAATACCTGGGGCAGGAGATTCAATTAACCGAGATTCAGAAGCTGAAATTTCACCTCTCCCATCAATAGGTTTAGCCAGAGCATTTATAACACGACCCAAATAACCCTCACTCACAGGTATCTGAGCAATTTCGTCCTGTTGCTTTTACCGGAACTTCCTCTTGTATCATCAAACCATCACCCATTAATACAAACGCCAACATTATTTGATTCCAAATTCAGAGCAATGCCTATTGTACCCTCTTGAAACTCTACTAATTCACCTGCCATTACTTCATCAAGACCATGAACACGAGCAATTCCGTCGCCTACGTTGAAGTACGGTACCGGTATTCACAATCTTTATTTCTCTACTATATTGTTCAATACGCTCACGAATAATATTACTAATTTCGTCGGCTCGAAGGGTTACCATAGTGTTTCTTTATTCTTTTTAGGAAGGAAAAGATAAAAATAATGCCTAAACTATAACTAAAAAAAGAAGGGCTAATCAGTTATTTCTTGCATGGCCCCGAGAATGCCAATATTAGCACGGATCGTACGGAAATGTAACTCGCTATTCAAGCAACTATTCAGAGTTCCTAGAGCTCCTTGTAAGGCTTGTTGGAAAACTCGTTGTCGGACCTGATTAATCGCTCTTTGTTGTTCAAACTGAAGGGTTTCATTTTTGTAATTTTCTAATTGTTCAAACTATTACTAGTGGCATTAATCAAATTTTGTTTTTCTCGTTCTATTTCAGAGTATCCATTCATTCGATACTCATCTGCTTCCATTTCCACTTTACGTAAGCGAGCCCGGGCTCTTTCGAGCTGCTCAATGGCCCCTTTACGTAATTCTTCCGAATTTCGAATAGTATTCAAAATCCTCTGTTTTCGATTATCTAATAAATCATTTAATGAAAGTAGATTATCTTATCATTAATTTCAAAACTTCCATGATCTCTTCCCGAACCAAACATGAATCTTTCGATTCATTTGGCTCTCACGCTCAATTATTTATTTTATTTATGGTGTGGGTATTCCCATATCTTTTTTAATGTTTTATTTATGGTGTGGGTATTCCCATATCTTTTTTAATGTAATGAGCCTACCCTCTCTTTTCTGTTTGTATTCAAAGATGTCAAAACTGATACAAGACCAGAATATCAGGAGGACTCTTCCGACTAGACCAGACAAAAATCTAGAATTGTCAGCAAAGTTGTTTCTTTATTTGTATTTTATTTATATTTGTTTTGTATTTTATTTATCATTTTCATTTTTAGAATTCTATTTCATTTTTCATTTTAAAAAAATGAAAATAATAATTATTATATTTTTTATTTGTTTCTTCAAGTCCAAAAATTCCTCTTTTTTTATACATAGGTCGTCATTTCGGCATTAGATAAAAAAAAGCAAAGTGCTCATTTTTCTAGTAAATGGTTCAAATTCTTTTATCGATATGAGTGTTCTATATCAAATCAAATAAATTACCAACTATTTTTTTTTTAACCATTTCGTTACTAACGTAGTGGTAGAAGTGGTAGAAAGAGTACCATGTTTTACCTGGACTTTAAACAATTTAGCTTTAACCATGGTTAATGGTCTCACATTATTGGTTGATAGAGAATCAAAGTGGATTTACCAATAAGTCACGAAATGCTATGGTTCTTACATATGATTTCTTAATTTATTCAGAAGTAATTCGTCGAGATCGTGCACCTTTTTCCTATTTCTCCTATAAATACCATAAATAAAGTGCAGCTGGATGGATCCAACCTATTCTTGAAATACACAACTCGCACACACTCCCTTTCCAAAATAAATCAATACACCAAGCACTACACTTAGATTTATTGGATTTGTTGCTAAAATATCGGTATTAAACCCGAAACTCCCGGCGGATGGCCAGTGACCCAAGGAAACGAAAGAATCGATTACATTTTTCATATGCTCCCCTCTCTTATGGATAGGACTAACAAAGAACAGAGTTCTTTTTGTATCACTTCACTCGCCTTTTTTTGATCGATTTCTTTTTATTAATTTCATTTCCACTTTATTTAATGGCAATAGATTAAATCATTTGTTTGAAATTTATTATTTTTTAAGTTTTCAAGAAGTTTCCAATAAGATACTTTACTTAGGTCTTAGATCTCATATCAATTGATAACTATTTCGTTTGTTGAAACGCTTCGAACAATGAAAGTAAAAAGTTTTCTATTGTACTAAGCTAAGGACAGAAAGGAAGAAAGCAAGCGAATCTGGTAATTCCTCATCCTCAAATCAGCCCTTCCTGGCGTATTGTCTCAACAAATAAGTAATTTATAAGTAAAGTGTAAATATAATTCGAAGAAGCAAAGGGCAATTCCAAGTTAAAGTTAATAAAATAAGAAAAAAGTATGTAAGGTACTTTTTTCTATTTATTTCTAGGATTAAACAAAAGGATTCGCAAATAAAAGCGCTAACGCCACGACCAGTCCGTAAATTGTTAAAGCTTCCATAAAAGCTAGACTAAGCAATAAAGTACCTCGTATTTTACCCTCTGCTTCTGGTTGTCTCGCAATACCTTCTACAGCTTGGCCTGCAGCAGTACCTTGACCAACTCCAGGTCCAATAGAAGCAAGCCCCACGGCCAATCCAGCAGCAATAACGGAAGCGGCAGAAATCAGTGGATTCATGGTAAGTTCCTCGCACAAAAAAAAAGAAATGGTTAATGATACAATCAACCAATGAATATTACTCATTTTATCATTAAGATCCAGCGGTCCGAAGTAACTAAAAACTCCGAATTGAAATGATAATATTACTAAATTACTGAACTGAATCGTCACAACTATCTCGTTTTTACCCATAATGGAGTTTTTGTAAATCCATATGCATACAGTTCTAACTATTGTATTTCTTTGTTTCGAACCACTCTTTCATTTAATTCTTCGTTCTTTACTACACCATTCTTGAGTTCATCTCTTTGTTCATTCTATCCACAATCACAGACAAAATAGAAGGACTGATATTGAAATCCGTCTAAATGGAGTGTGACTAATGCAGTGTGAGCTGCAATCAATATCAATCAAATTAATACCAATACAAATCAATATCAATATATCAATATGTAGTAATATAAAAGTATGTAGTAGTACCAATATCAATATATAGTAATAATTAATACTAATAATTATCGATAATATAATTATAAATGATTATATTAACTAATACTTAATTGATACTTAGATATTTTACATATGAATATTAATACTTATATTAATATTAACTATTAAACTAATTATTAATGTTAACTAATACTTATTTTATTACTTATATTTATTTACTTATATTTATTTATTTATTTATTATTATTTATTATTATATTTATTATATTATTATTATATTAATATTATTATTATATTATATTATCATTATAGGATTATATTATGTATAGGATTATATTTTATATTATGTATAGGATTATATTATGATTACAGAGTAGAAGTTATGATTATAAAAATAGTAATAGTATGTAATTAAGTAATAGCATGTAATTAAGTAATAGCATGTAATTATGTAATATAGTGATGTTATATAGGATGATAGGGATAGCCTTATATAACTAATGAATATCTAATGTCATTCTAATATGACATATATATTTGTTTCTTCCATAACGTAAACCACCCGCATTTTTTTTAGATTAAATCGGATTCTAGAATCATTCTAGAAACATAGACGGGGTCCGAGCTTATAGACATTACATACATCTAGTATAACCTCCCCAACCCTTCTTTTTTTTTTACAATTCTGTAATACCGTCCATCTTTTCTCCTAAAACTCTAAGTCATATAGTAATACGTTATTATGTTCCCCAACCAATTGGATTATCTTGAACCACGCATGAATTGGGATAAACTTACTTAATAATAATAATAAAAAATAATAATAAAAAGACTATTTTGAAAGCTAGTCAATGATGACCCTCCATGGATTCACCTATATAAGCCGCAGCTAACGTTGCAAAAATAAGAGCTTGAATACCACTTGTAAATAATCCAAGAAACATGACAGGTATAGGAACTACTGAAGGGACTAAAGAAACAAGAACGACAACTACTAATTCATCAGCCAATATATTCCCGAAAAGTCGAAAACTAAGAGATAAGGGTTTTGTGAAATCTTCTAGGATGTTAATTGGTAAAAGTATTGGAGTTGGTTGAATGTATTTCCCAAAATAACCCAATCCTTTTTTGCTAAGACCCGCATAAAAATATGCGACTGACGTGAGTAAAGCTAAAGCAACAGTAGTATTTATATCATTCGTGGGCGCAGCTAACTCCCCATGAGGTAACTGTATAATTTTCCAAGGTAAAAGAGCACCTGACCAGTTAGAAACAAAAATAAATAGGAACATAGTTCCAATAAAGGGAACCCAAGGACCATATTCTTCTCCAATCTGGGTTTTGCTCAAGTCTCGAATAAATTCAAGGACATATTCGAAGAAATTCTGACCGCCGGTCGGAATGGTTTGTGGATTCCGAACAGCTAGGATCACCGAACCTAATAAGATAGCAATTACTACCCAAGAAGTGATAAGTACTTGGGCATGGACTTGTAAACCTCCTATTTGCCAATAGAAATGTTGGCCTACTTCTACACCCGATATATCGTATAACCCCTTGAGTGTTTTAATGGAACATGGTATAACATTCATATGGTCCTCTAACAAAAATTGAACTTCAAAAAATAAATTATTTTGATTCAACCATCTCTTTCTCAACTCACCAACTTGAATCACTAATTGTATTCATCAATCGTATATTTAGGATATCAAGAAATTACATAGGATACCAAGAAATCACATAACATCATAACATATTATCAATATGCCCACATTTCCATTTTGTTTTTTCTTTTTTTTAATTCAAGAATAGTAACCGATCCAATAAATCTATAAAATCCCCAAATAATTAACTAATTATTCTTAATCATAATCAACGATTTCTTATATAGCTACAACGGCCCTCACAAATTGCGGATACTAATTTGTTAAGAACCAATCGGATTGAAGCTATAGCGTCATCATTGGCTGGGATCGAAATATCTGCGAGATCGGGGTCACAATTTGTATCGATTAAACAAATCGTCGGAATCCCTAAAATTACACATTCTCGAAGAGCCATATATTCTTCTTGCTGATCAACGATGATCACAATATCAGGCAATCCCGTCATATATTTGATACCGCCGAGATATGTTTGCAAGGCAGATAATTTTCTCTTCAACATTGCGGCATCTCTTTTGGGAAGACGGTTGAGTTTCCCCATCTTTTGTTCTGCTCTTAAATCCCTGAACTTTTGAAGTCTCGTTTCCGTAGTAGACCAATTCGTTAACATACCACCGAGCCATTTTTTATTAACATAATGACACCGGGCCCTTATTGCAGCTGATGCTACTGAATCCGCTGCTTTATTTTTGGTACCAACAATTAAGAAGTTTTTTCCCCTACTTGCTGCATCAAAAACTAAATCACAGGCTTCTGATAAAAAACGAGCCGTTCTAGTGAGATTTGTAATATGAATACCTTTACGCTTTGCAGAGATGTAAGGGGCCATTCTAGGATTCCATTTCTTAGTACCATGACCAAAATGAACTCCGGCCTCCATCATCTCTTCCAAATTGATGTTCCAATATCTTCTTGTCATTTTTCCCCACACTTCCTTTTTGTTTTTTCTTTTTTATTTTTTTAACAAAGAGACGAGGTACTTTGAAATAAATAATTGTTCCGATGGAACCTTCTACCGGGAATTAACCGTTGATACACGGTACAAACCATTAATGTCTTTTAATTACTTATTTTTTTTTTACCAAATCAATACTCGGACCAGATAGTTAAGTTAAAAGACAGATAGTTAAAAGTGAAAAGATAGTTAAAGTAAAAGAATCTGCTCTTAGGAATCATGAAATCGCGTAAACGATTGTTCTGATGTCTCATGGAAATGGGACGTAAGAACAAAATAATTCTCTATGGTGTAACAAAATATCTCTCATTTCCAAATCGAATAGATTCTTTCTTTTGATTTCCAAATAAATGTTCTTGTCTTGCCTTGAACGGTGCACTAATTTTTTGAATCCGGTACCAACGGGTATAATCCCACCCAGAACAACGTTCTCTTTCAGGCCTTTCAACCAATCAATACGACCTCGTAGAGCAGCTTTTGCTAAAACTCGAGCGGTTTCTTGAAAACTTGCTTCGGATATGAAACTTTGAGTATTCAAAGATGCCCTCGTTATTCCCAATAGGATTGCCCGATAAGAGATCGCTTCGTCCAAAGCGCGCCCCGCTCGTTCCGCTCGCAACAATCCGATTAATTCCCCAGGTGAAAAAACATTAGACATTCCATCTTCTGAAACCAACACTTTTGATGTTACTTGACGTACAATAATCTCTATATGTCTATTATGGATCTGTACCCCCTGGGATCGATAAACCTTTTGGATTTTATTAACCAAAGAGATACGACTTTGAACTATGGTTAGCTCCGCTTGAATCAAGAATCCCCAGGGGATTCCAAGAATTTTTGGTATACCTTCGTTCCAACCTTCAACTCTCCTTTCGAGGTTCATCGATATTGAATCAATAGAACGTACTTCTAAGATTTGTTCCACTTTTGGAAGACCTTGCGTTATGTCACCAGATCTCGATTTTTCATATATAAATGTAACTAATGTATCTCCTTCGTAAAAGATTTCTCCATAATGGCCATGAACAGTAGCTCCTGGAGTGGCCAAATAGGGCTTAGCCGATCTTATAACTAAGGAGTCAACATGAACAATTATGATCTGACCAGATTTTTCTACGTGTGGTTCGTATTTGAATAGACATACATTTTCACAAAAAAATTGTCCAAGACGAATTTTTTTAGATGTCTCTTCCCAATAATCGTGATGGAGAAAGTGCCAATTCAAATGGAATGGATTCAAAATGATGTTACTGCATGGATCGGGGTTATAAATCCTCCTATTTTCATCTATTAAACAGTATTTAAGTACTTGAAGTACTTGGAAAGTCTGTTGAAAATTGTCAAGTAGCAAATATTTCTTTAACAAGATCTGATTATAAGTTATTAAATGGTAAGATGAATAGAAATTTGCTATTTTAGGTACAATAGTGCCTAAGGGACCCAGCAAATCCTTAATTGGGATTATGGGATCCGATTCTTTTGTCATATTGTTATATTTTGAACCATTGAATGGGCCAATTCGAAAACAATTGGATGATGACAAAATTATCAAAGATTGGCATTCCTTATTTCGATTTAACAATGTACCAATAGTACCTTGATGTTGGGTAAGTGATTGAATCCTGGCCTTGTAAAAAAAAGGATTGATATTTGTGCGATCTAATCCATTATCGGAAATCAATCCGGAACTTGCCCTATCATATCTTTTTCCGGTATACGAAATAGTGGACTTGACTAACTCAATTCTTATGAAATCTCGAATCAGATCATTTGTTCTTACCTCAACAAAGGAAGCGTGAACCTCTTCCGGAGAACCTTTTTGCTCTTGATCCCAATTCAATACTAAGCAAGTCCGAACTAATTGAATACTTGTGTGAGAAATTCCTCGAATTGACTTGCCATTTCCATGAAGGATATAATTGACAACTCTAAGTTGGACATTATCCTTTTCCCGCAGGAGATCTTGAGGAAAAAGTGTTGCTAAATTTATGCCATCAGCTATTTCATATGTGACTACGGGTCGAACCAAAACAAAATACTTTTTCTTGGTAGGTGTGATCCGTTGGACATAGATCCAATTTTTCCATTTTTTTGATTCCTTAGAAATTTTTTTTTCTGTTTCCGGTGGTATCAAAATGCCGCTGTGCCTGGATATCTTATCTGCCTCTCCAGGAAAATAAATATCTCCGGAAAATATTTTTAGTTCAATATTTTTTTTTTTTCTCTCCACTCGGACTAATCCGCCTACTCGACTTCTTGTATTTAAAGCGAGTTGTGTATCTACTCCAATGATACTATTGTTCCGGACCATTATCAACGAAGATCCGGGTAAGATATGCACTTCTTCGAGAATGAAAAAAAACCGATCTACTTTCGTTTGGTATTTCGGACTAAATTCTTTTGGTCCTCGATACTCAATCAAATCCTCTTTTTTTATGATTGAATTGACCTCTACGGTTCCATATTTAGTAATTCCTGAATTGCTTCTTCTGTATCGTGGATCATCAAAATAAGCAAGAATACTATTTCTACGTAAAATACCCTGTTTTGGTATTTCGATCGAAATACCAAAACAGGGTATTAGTTCTTTCTCTCGTTCTTGATTGTATTGTAATGGGATGATGAATCTATTTCTTCGCTTTTTCGCCAAGAAATAAGAATTCCCTTGGATAATAGAAGGATATATGAAATTCAAATGACCATTAGACATCGTTTGATCAGGTCTTATTGAATAGTCAATAATTTTCTTATCTTTTTTACCAGAAGTATCCAACAATTTATGTCTTATTCGACCATTAGTCATTGATAGGTCAGAGATATATCTTTCTTCGACAGAAAAAGAATAAACATTCATTTGATCTTGATCCTTGTGGAGCGAAAAAGACACTATACTGGATCTGCACGGACCTCCCGCTAATATCCATAAATGACTCGTTTTTGATAATAGATGAACATTACCATATGTATATTCAGGTGCATGGTGGACATCGGTACTCCAGTGCATTTCTCCCTCTGATTCAGAATAAATATGTTTTCGTACCTTCTCTTTAAAATGAAAAGTGGACGTTCCAGCACGAATCTCAGCAATCACTTGTTCTGATTCTACATATTGATTATTTTGAACTAAAATAAAACTTTTTGGTGGAATATTTACATTATGTAGAATATCCCGACTCTCAATAGTTACATACAAGTCTATAGAACATAGAAAAGCAGGATGCCCATGACGGGTACGTGTGGGATGAACCAAATCCTCATTGAATTTTATTTTTCCATTAGAAGGAGCTCGTACATGCTCGGCAGTACCGCCTGTGAATACTCCACCGGTATGAAAAGTTCTTAATGTTAGTTGAGTTCCTGGTTCCCCAATTGATTGACCCGCAATAATACCTACAGCTTCTCCCAATTCGACCAGGTCGCCATGAGTAGGACTCCGACCATAACATAATTGGCAGATCCAAGATGTACTCCTGCAAGTAAAGGGGGTTCGAATATATTGGTTGTGCTCGAAAGGTTATGAATCGATTGACAAGTCCAATCCCAATATCTTGATTTCGAGTGGCAAGGCATCGTAGACCGATATATATATCGTCCGCTAATACACGACCAATTAGTGTTTGGACAAAAATTTTTTCCGTCATCCCATTTCGAGGACTCACGGAAATACCTCGGATAGTGCCACAATCTGTTCTACGTACAATAATATGTTGAACTACTTCAACAAGTCTACGTGTGAGGTATCCAGCATCTGATGTTCGTACAGCAGTATCTACAACTCCTTTGCGGGCTCCATAACAGGAAATTATATATTCTGTCAAAGAAAGTCCTTCACGTAAATTGCTTTGAATGGGTAAATCAATCATTTGTCCTTGGGGATCCGACATTAATCCTCTCATACCTACTAATTGGTGTATCTGAGATGCATTTCCCCTAGCTCCCGAAAAGGACATTAGATATACTGGATTAGAAGGATCAGTCATCCGAAAATTAGGATTCATTTCTTGTCTCAAATATTCACTTGTAGCATACCATATCTCAATGGATTGACGTAATTTTTCTACCGCGTGTACATTCCCATAATGATGGTGTTTATCCAAAATAAAACTTTGTTGTTCAGCGTCTTGGACTAACCATCCCTTAGAAGGGATTGTTAAAAGATCATCAATTCCTAATGAAATAGATGTAGCAGTGGCTTGTTGGAAACCCAAAGTCTTTACTTGATCCAAGATATGTGATGTATATGCCATTCCGAAATGATCTATTAACCTGCTAATAAGTCGTTTCATAACAGTTCCATTTATCACTTTATTGTGAAAGACCAGATCGGCCCGTTCTGCCATAAGTACAGTACCTCTTATATTTATTCTGCTAAGTAGGATTCGACAATGGACCTGAGTTAGTGATTCGAAAACTTCCTTTCCTCAATCTCAATCTTGATTCACGCAGAAATTCAGAAATTATGATACCAGTGAAATTGGGGAGACCCGAATTCCCATGGGCACGAACATCGCCTAATCTGATTTCTTAGTTTAGATAGCGTATGAGTAGGCTCGACAAAACCCCTGTATGGCTTCTTCTATTTCCCGATAAAAAGAAATATGACCAAGAGTAGTTCGAATGTATATACAACGGATTTCCTTTGTTACACTTCCTTCTATTAGATAGTGCCCATAAATCTCATGATAAGTACCCAAAGATTCATATTGAACTTCGATGGGAACTTCTCTTGAGCCAATGACACGTTGATCTAGTCTCCATCGGAGCCACAAAGGACTATCTAAACTAATTCGTTTCTGTTGATAAGCTCCAAGTGCATCATAGGAACTAGAAAAATAGGGTTCTTTCTTTTCCGTATACCTATAGTCATTTTTTTTATTGTCAACCTTTTTATTTTGGTAGTTTCCGCAACTATATCTATATGGATTATACCTATTTGCACAAATACCTCGACGATTCCCGATCGTTAATAAATAGAGTCCGATAAGCATATCTTGAGTTGGTACGGAAATAGGATCCCCAATAGCTGGAGACAAGAGATTCATATGAGAAAACATAAGTAAACGAGCCTCCGCTTGAGCTTCCAAAGATAAAGGTACATGAACAGCCATTTGATCCCCATCAAAGTCTGCATTGAAACCCTTACAAACTAATGGATGTAAACAAATAGCGCGTCCCTCCACTAAAAAGGGTTGGAACGCCTGTATGCCTAATCTGTGCAGGGTGGGTGCTCTATTCAATAATACAGGATGCCCCCGCATAACTTCTTGAAGTATTTCCCATACAATGGGTTCTTTTTCCCGAATTTTACTTTTAGCAATTCCTATGTTAGAAGCAACATGTTGTCTGATTAGACCACGAATTACAAATGTTTGGAAAAGCTCTATTGCTATTTCTCGAGGTAATCCACACTGATGTAATGAAAGCGAAGGACCCACGACAATGACGGAACGTCCCGAATAATCGACACGTTTACCAAGCAGAGTCTCACGAAATCTTCCCTCTTTGCCTTCAATTACATCTGAAAATGACTTGTAAACTTTATTATGACCATCCCTCATTGGTTGTCCACGGATCCCATTATCAAGAAGTGTATCCACGGCCTCTTGTACCAATTTCTCCTGACACATTACTAATTCCCCTGGCGTAGATCTACTTGTTGCTAATAGATCGGTAAGAGTATTATTCCGATAGATAACTCGTCTATAGAGTTCATTAATATCCGAACTCATTAGTTTACCCCCATCTATCTGAATGATTGGTCTCAACTCGGGAGGAAGAACTGGTAATAAGCACAAAACCATCCATTCTGGTTCTACATTTGTTCGAATAAAATGTTTAGCTAATTCCATGCGTCTAACCAAAAAATCCTTTCTTCTTCTAATTTTTCTATCTTCCCATTCATTTCCAGTGGACCCCTCCTCCCCTAATTCCTTCCATTCTACTAATGAATTACCCGTAATAATTCGCAAATCTGAATCGGCTAATTGTTCTCTGATAGCACCTGCTCCTGTAGAGATTTCTCGATTTCGAAATGTCTCGAAGCCTTGGGTAGTAAAAAAAAGTGGTATGCTGTATTTCCGAGATTGGATTTCATATTCGAATAAACCTCGTAATCGTAAGAAAGTAGGTTTTTTCGCTATGGGCCTAGCAAAAGAAAAATCGAGATAGGTTCCTGTAGGATTGGATTCCCCCTTTTAAAATCGGACGTGAAGGTTTCCTTTCATCCGGCTCAAGTAGTTACCTCAAAAAGGGGATTCTTTCTTATTTAAAAAGTTTGTTCGAAAAACCCTACAAACAAAGAACTACTCCTTACTCAAGTTCCCACTAAGGACCAACGATTCATTCTTCTTTTTTTACTTTCATTTTCCGAATTACTTATGACAAAATAAAAATGTAGGATTTTTGAGTAGTCTACTTCCCGTCAAATGATGAATCCCCTTAAAAGAATACTTTGGGACTCGTAAGGGATTTACTTGTCTATATATCGTTCTATTCGATCCTTTAGGTCCCTACTCACCTCGATGGTTATCCCATGATGCCCCTTGAAGCATATATGCGATAGATAGACTTCTGTAACCATACTATATTTGCTTGCTTAAACGGAATCTCTCTATAAAGAAATGGAATAGCTGATTCCACAAAAAAGTGTTTTTTCACGAGGTATAACTAGCAATTCCTATTTATACGGAATCGACCATGGATCAATTCCCCTTGCATTTGGAAGTATTGAATACACCTATAATTCTGAGTTTCGTGTTACTTTTACTTCTCCCAAAACACATGTCAGAGCCGGGGGCACCCCAATCGGATTGAATGGGATGACAGTTTCTCAGTCCGAATCTGTAAAACGAAAATTTTGATCAAATCACACATCGCAGTATACTAGGCCTTCTAATTCCTTAAGGGGTTTATCTAAAAGATTCGCGATATAACTAGGAAGACGTTTCAAATACCACACATGAGTCACTGGACATGCGAGTTTGATGTATCCCATTTGATATCTTCGTATCCGAGAATCAACAAATTCCACCCCGCATTGTTCACAAAATTTCGGGTCTTCTTTTTCAGCTCCAATCACTCGATAATTTCCACAAGCACAAATTCCACTTTTTATGGGCCCAGAGATTCTTTCACAAAACAATCCATCTTTTTCTGGTTTATTGGTCTTATAATGAAACGTATAGGGCTTTGTCACCTCTCCAACTATCTCTCCATTAGGTAAAATTTTGTTGGCCCAAGCCTTTATTTGTTGAGGAGAAACTAGTCCAATTCGAAGTTGTTGATGTTTATACCGGTCAATCATAGAATAGAAATTCTGATTCATTCAGATCAAGCTTCCTTCCTATTAATCTGGAAGTTCTTCTCAGATACAAGGAAATGATTCAGTTCTAGAGCTAAAGATCGTAGTTCTCGAACGAGCAATCGAAAAGATTCTGGAGCATCTTCTGGGTTAGATACTCTTCCTCCAATGATCGTAGCACCAAGTACTTCTTGACGAGCTCTAATATGATCAGATTTATAAGTAAGCATCTCTTGTAAAATATGAGCAACACCAAATCCCTCTAGAGCCCAAACTTCCATTTCCCCTACTCGTTGTCCCCCTTGCTTCGCCCTTCCTCTAAGGGGTTGTTGTGTAACAAGTGCGTAATGTCCACTAGAACGTCCATGGATTTTATCATCAACTTGATGAATTAATTTTAAAATATAGGACTTTCCTATTAGAACAGGTTGTTCAAAAGGATTTCCTGTTCTTCCATCAAATATTCTGCTTTTTCCCGGATATTCGGGTTCAAATACCCATGGATTTTTTGTTTGCTTACTGGCTTCATATAATTCGGAAAACACTAGTTTTCTCGAAGCCTCTTGCTCATATCTCTCATCAAAAGGTGCTATTCTATAATGTCTCTTTAGCAGATCCCCCGCTAACCCGAGCGAGCATTCAAATATCTGTCCCACATTCATTCGTGATGGTACTCCTAATGGGTTGAAGACCATATCAACAGGTGTTCCATCTTGCAAATAGGGCATATCTTGTCTAGGCAAAATTTTTGAAATGATACCCTTATTCCCATGTCTTCCAGCTACTTTATCACCTACTTTGATTTCACGTTTCTGTGAAATATATACACGAATCATTTCTGAATTATAACAGGAACCCCCCTTTTTCCGGATCCATCTCACATCAATAACGCGACCTCTTCCGCCTATAGGTAGTTTTAGAGAAGTTTCTTTTGCAGTGGATACCTGAATTCCAAGTATGGCTCGTAATAATCTATCCTCTGGAGCATACGACGATTCGTTTGCTGTCTGAGGTGTTAATTTACCTACTAAAATATCACCTGTTTCTACCCAAGATCCCAGCATCACAACTCCATTTCTGTCTAAATTGCGGAGTAAATGAGCCTCTAGATGTGGTATTTCCTTAGTGATTCTTTCAGGTCCTTGGCTTGTCACATGAGTCTGAATTTCATATTTCCGGATGTGAAAAGAAGTATAAATATCTTCATATACCAGACGTTCGCTAATTAGTACTGCGTCTTCAGAATTGTAACCCTCCCATGGCATATAAGCTACTAATACGTTTTTTCCTAAAGCAAGTTCCCCCCCAACTGTAGCCGCACCGTCCGCTAAAATTTGTCCTTTTTTAATGCATTTACCCCGCGGAACCTGAGGTTTTTGATGCATACAAGTATTTTTGTTGGAACGTTGATAGATAACTAATGGAATACTTATACTTATAGTAGTGTCCCCATTACTTGATAAAATGATCTTGTGAGGGTCAGTATAAATGATCTTTCCCTCGTGTTCGGCTATAGCGGAAACCCCCGAATCCAGAGCCGTTTGGCGTTCCAGTCCAGTTCCAACAATGCACCTCTCGGACTGAGAAAGCGGAACTGCTTGGCGCTGCATATTAGAACTCATTAAAGCCCGATTCGCATCATTATGCTCGATAAAAGGAATGAGGGAAGCTCCAATAGAAAAATATTGGAAGGGAAAAATACTTCTAAGATGAATCTGTTCCCATGCAATAGTCAGGAACTCTTGACGGTATCGGGCTGGAACAACCTGTTCTTCCTGAATACCCCGATTCAAGGCCAAAGAATTTCCCGCTGCTACCATATAATATTCATCTCTATTTGGTGATAAATAAACTATCTGTGCCTCTTTTGATCTTTCAGATATTTCATAAAATGGACTCTCTATAGATCCCCAATGGCCAATCCTCACATGAATGGCTAAGGATCCAATAAGTCCAACATTGATTCCTTCGGACGTGTCAATTGGACAAATACGTCCATAGTGGCTAGGATGAATATCTCGTATCCGAAAACTAGCAGTTCGCCCCGTCAATCCTCCAGGACCCAAATAACTCAATTTTCGCCCATGAACGATTTGTGTCAATGGATTAGTTCGATCCAAAACTTGAGATAAAGGATGTAGGCCAAAAAACGATTCATAAGTGGTTGTTAATGAAGTTGAAGTTACCAAATTTTGAGGAGTCGGTATCAATTTATGCCGAATTGCTCCACATATAGTTCCTCGAACCGCATTTTCTAAACGAACAAGAGCCAGTCCGAATTGATCCTGTAACAGATCCGCTATAGAACGAATCCGTTTATTTTTCAAGTGATTCATATCGTCAAGTGTACCCATTCCAAATTTAATTCCGATCAAATGATCCGCAGCAGCCAATACATCTCGTGGTAATAAAAATGTATTGTTCTGAGGTATATCAAGATTCAGTCTCCGGTTCATATTTCGTCGACCAATCCTTCCTAATTCACATCTTTGTTGAAAAAATTTCTTTTGTAATTCTTTACATAAAGACTCAGAAAATACCGGATCCCCGCCTACACAAGCAAATTGTTGATAAAATTCCAAAATAGCATTTTCTTTTGACCCAATCTTTTTTTTCTCCTTATCATTCGGGAAAGACAAGAAAATTTCAGGGTAAACAAACATTATCTAGAATTTCTCTTAGATTCGAACCCATAGCTGATGATAGAATTAGAATAGATATTTTTTGTTTCCTACTTACACGGGCCCATATCCTTGCTTTTCTATCAATTTCTAATTCCGATCTTCCTCCCCAATCTGATATTATTGTGCTGGTATAGACAGAAATTCCGTTATGGTCCAATTCTGAACGGTAGTAAATACCAGGACTTTGCAATATTTGATTGATCACAATTCTGTATATTCCATTTACTATAAAGGTTCCCAGGGAATTCATTAGGGGAATGTTTCCAATAAAAACGGTTTGTTCTTGCATATCTCTACCGGTTTTCCAAATTAATCCCGCGGGTACATATAATTCAGAAGAATATGTGAGTGATTCATACACAGCATCTCTTTCGTTTATCAAGGGTTCTACCAATTGATATCTTTCCACAAATAATTTAAATTCAATTTCTTGATCTGTATCTTCAATTTTTGGAAACTTATGAAATTCTTCCGTCAAGCCCTCATTAATGAACCTACAAAATCCCTCAAATTGGATCTGACTAAATCCAGGTATTGTGGACATTCCCTCATTTCCATCATTCCGGAGCATCTTAATCTTAAGTTTCCTGTTTATTGAAAAATCCCATTATTAGCTCACTATTTATCGAACCATACGGATCGATCTAGCAATGATGGAATGTATATTCTGTTTACTGAATCACATGAAATTTTAGCCAACTCCATATACCATATATGTATTTCATACGTATGAACGGAAATGAGACAGAGGAATGAAGAGCATTTTCGACGCAAGTTCGAATTTGCGACAGGTACAACAGGAACAATATAGAGTTTCCCTTTTTAGCATACTTAATTTTATTTGAGTTTCATTTCATGTTCAAAAAAAATTTCGAATTATTTTTTTGCTAGTAGAATATATAGAATATGATTGAATTGCGTAATAGGAGTAATATTTATTAAGTGCATGCCAATATAGCTATCTACCTGTCCGCATATCACATCTTTTATCGTAATTTCACTTGTGGCAACAGAAGTCAGGTCGCACTATATCATAATTCCTATTTTTTCTATTGCATATAGAAAATGAAAAAAGAAGGCACGACGATTCTCTATAGGGATATGGGATATGTACATAAGAGCGGTATCTGTGTAACAATTTCTGTTTTGAGGTTTACATATACACATATATATTGTTATAATTTATATTGTTATAATTGAAATTGAAAAAGATTGATTATTGAAAATAATTGATACTGAATTAGTCATAAATCAATTTGATTTTGTTATGCCATTAAGGAAACGCAACAATTTGAGATACAAATTGAAGAACCTTTCGCTAATTCAAAACAACAAAACAAATAGTTAATGGTTCCAATTTGCCCTGAATTTTTCAGTCTTTGACCAGAAATCTATTTTTTATCTTATTTGGATCGAATTTGGTTTGGCGACATGGCCAAGTGGTAAGGCGGGGGACTGCAAATCCTTTATCCCCAGTTCAAATCTGGGTGTCGCCTGATCAACAAAAAACTTGGGATTTCTTATTCTGCTGATTTAACTCGACGAATTCTGTCCCCGGAGAAGGAGAGGCAAAAGGATAAGCCTATCGATACTTTATTTTTAGAATCTGTAGTTCTATAAAGAAAGTCAATTTTTTTAAAGAAAGTCAATTTTTTTCTAAAAATCCGGGCTTTGGGTGTGGCCCAAACCGGTACAAATAGGGATGAAGTAAGCCTTACTTATTAATATGATTATGATTTTAATATGATTATGATTGGTTCGGACATTTATTTTATAAGTAGAATAAATAAATAGTGAAAGTAAATTCTGGGATTCAAAACTACGAAAGTAAGAGGTCGGAAATCTTGGTATCCAAAGGTTCCTAAAGGACACTCCATTTTTGCTACTAGGATTGAAGAAGAGATTGTACGAAAGACTATCAAGAATTCCTAATTATTTTACACTACCACCGTTGTGTCTACTGACTCTGTCTGGAATTCGATTGGATAGGCTGATGGGAAATCAATTTAGAAGTTGTGGAAAGGACTGAAGATACTTTGTATCCAGACTCACGAGAGTCTCTGAGTACTCAAACATTCAATCAGGATAGTTGGTCGGCTCTTATTGAGTAAAGAGTAAAAGTAAAAGTTGAAGAAACAAAAAAATTTCTTTGCCCGTGTAGGAATTTCTTTGCCCGTGTAAGATAGGGGGATTACGAAAAAAAGAAAGAATGTATGTAATACTGGTGATGGTGTCTCCCCATTCTTTCACAAAAAAAACAGTAAGGCTTAGATCAAATAGGAAATAGAGGTATCTGATAGATAGTTATCTATCTTGATGGTATATTTTGATGTCTTTTGCTTATGAAAAAGGGTAACAAACAATAGGTCTTAGTACTCCTACATGTTCCATTGGGATAGGAGTATTCCTTTGTTATTTCATTTTCCGAGAAAAGGTGTGTGTATTGTATTTATGCTTAATGCTTCCCGATTCTACCAGAAATCTTATAATCTTGTTACGAGTAGATTCATTGGATTGGTTCATCAATAGCCTTAAGTTAAGTCAGAATTCCATTTTGACTCTGCGCCATTGATTCCACTATGATTATTGATCAATAATGGAATAATTCCTTCATAGAGATAGGAGACATAATTTATATGGATATAGTAAGTCTCGCTTGGGCTGCTTTAATGGTAGTCTTTACATTTTCCCTCTCACTCGTAGTATGGGGAAGGAGTGGACTCTAGGGGTACTACTAATCGAGTAATCGATTGAGTAATTGAATTCTATCAATTGTTTAATTGATCGTTTTGCAAAGCTTTAAAAAAAGAATGTCTCTGTTTCAAAATTATACTGAAATACAGTAATGAATAAGAAAATACAATAATGAATAATAACCATTCGATCAAAGAATGAATGATTACTATAGTTGTATTTCGAAACCTAAATCTACGCATGATAGGAAATTTTTTCCAACCGAATTCTTCCTAAATATTCTATTTTGATAAACCAGCTCTTACCAGAATTATGGATATTACAAAAAGAAAAAATCTGAAATTGGTTTTTTCTTTTTTTCTTTATTTGTTTCCCTCTTTCTTTACTTTTACTGTTCTAAGAGAAGAGAAAGCCGTTCCGCTATTCTAATTATATTAGATTACGACAATACATACTTTCTATTGGAAATGACTAGTTGTTGTCCAAAGAGGTTCTACACATAATAAGATTAGATCTTTCTTCCGTTGAGCGATCCACATATCGCGCATTTCACCTTTTTTTTAGACTCCTAGAGATTTTTTTATGCTTTTTTTGACTCATCTCATGTCATGTTTAAGCATAAAAAATTGGGAAGGTCTACTCTATTAATCTACTTCTTTTTCAAATCTGAAGAAGTTATCATGGAATAGAACTCCGCAGATCATCTGTTAATAGATCAAGCAATGACTTCTTGAGATGGGAAATCTAAAAAAAGAAAAAGATTCTTTTCTTTGGTTTCGTTTTCTTTTATCTTTTTTTTTATTTAATTTATAGTAGAATATGCCCATACTCTTTTTGTCTTGCTCCATTGATTCCTTTGATAGATCTCGGGACCTATACCTATATATATATAAATTCTAAGAAAGCCAGGAATTAGAAGAGTTGGTCTTCAATTATTTTGAATTGATCGAAATCCACACAAGTAAATGTAGCCAAAAAAAATAATAGAATTGGACTGTTATTTTGATGTACTATTTAGATATACATCTAATCTATGTACATACATATTGTATATTGACCTAGATATAGGCTTTCTCTATATAAAAGCCTATATCTGTATACAGTACAACTTTCTATGAAAATCATTAATAGGATAATAAATACTATACCATACTATCTCGGCTCAGATACTACTATCTCAGATACTTATTATCTCAGATACTTATGATTCCAGACAGATCATTTCATTTAAGACTTGGAGTTTGAATCCGTTTCTTTCATTTATTCAATCATTGATAAGAACTAATAAATCAAGTTTCAGTCAAATTAATCATTTTGACTGACTGTTTTTACGTAGATGATAAGTAAAAAGGCAGTAGGAACTAGAATGAACAGTGCAGTAGCAATAAATGCGAGAATATTTACTTCCATAATCTCATTGTTTTTTTACTTCGCAATAACTCGGGATCTAATCCCATAGAGATGAGAAATTTGATTCCTGTAAATTCAATGGGATGAATTGCATCCTGATGATACTGAATCGGATCAATATTATGAATAACAATATCTGATCTATCAAATCGATTCATCGTCGAGAATTGAATAGTATAACATAGGAAGATCCTTTATCCATACTAAATCTGAAATGGGATTCCTGATCCAATAAAGAATCCCATTGAATTTTCATCCTTTTCCACTTTTTCTTTTCTATAAATAACCCTACCGTCTTCCTTATATACTCCTCCTTCGTTATACTTATACATACAATTATGTACATACAATTATGAGGTATTATATGACTGGTATTCTATGAATCACACACAGATCCAAAGAGTAGAAGTGAGATGGAAAAAGGACGGGTTAAGTATAAAAGATCTAATATAATTCCAACAAATTTAATAAAAAGGAACGTTGCTTGGTCTTTTCTTTTATTTGATTAGTATCTCTTTCTTCGATTGGGACTGGAAGGCATACATCAAAAATTCAGTGTGCAATTTAAATGAGAATGAGATAGATTGTTTCCAATTAGTCATTGAGGATACACAAACAAAGTCGAAGCTAAAAAGGGTTGTCGTTTAACCTGACAAGTACTCTGTCGAGGTAATTATGTTAAGTTCATTATGTATTGTACAATAAACGAATACAATTTGCGTATGTACTCTCGGTAAAAATAGGAGCACTCTATTCTATTTCATTTATCAAGAAAATCGAAAAAGAAAGTCAGACGAGTATCTCTTAAAATACTAAATATAGGAATACCACCGATTGTACGAATCTATATATGTTATGTCTCTCCCTTATCACTCGGCACTAGTGGAAGAAATGGAAATTCCTGTATTTGTCTGATGATAAATGCGAAATGAAAAACAAAAGAAATAAGGATCTCCACTGGGGATTAGATCTTGCCCCCTGTCTCCTTTTTCACGGAAAATAGATAAATTCATTTCTCCATTCATCGGTCGGATCCTAGTTCGGGACTGACGGGGCTCGAACCCGCAGCTTCCGCCTTGACAGGGCGGTGCTCTGACCAATTGAACTACAATCCCAGCGAGGTGTATGGTATACATATTCTTAATGGTTTCAGAAAAACATTTTCTTCGTCGCGTTGTAACAGAGACACGAATGATATACTAACTGATATCATATACACATAGAACACATAGATATGGACTATAGTGAAAGTGACACGGATTACTAGTAACCTGTGTTTATTTTATTTTATTGCCAAAAATAGATAATCAACCTTTCATTGAGAAAAAACGATTTTTCCTTTCATAATCTTTGCTTTGATTAAGTATTATGAATCTAGATCGTTAGAAAGAAAAGATCAGAACGAATGAGAAAAACATGGATAGAGAAACAAAAATGGACTCTTTCTCTTTTACGGATCAGGTATTTTTGTTTCTGGGGGACAAATTGGTTATATCATTGGTTATATCATATTCATGGAGCGGCGAATTTTTGGGCCGAGCTGGATTTGAACCAGCGTAGACATATCGCCAACGAATTTACAGTCCGTCCCCATTAACCGCTCGGGCATCGACCCAGGAAGAATTCCTTCTAGGCTTATTGATAATCCATGATCAACTTCCTTTCGTAGTACCCCCAGGGGAAGTCGAATCCCCGCTGCCTCCTTGAAAGAGAGATGTCCTGAACCACTAGACGATAGGGGCATATCCGCCCAACTGTCATCATACTATGATGATAGTATGAGTAGTTTTTTGGAATTGTCAATATAATCTAATGATATGACTAGATCTGAACACTCTTTTCTACTTTTATGTTATGATTCCATAGAATTTTGTTTTGGATTTGATGGTTCATGAATGAACCATCCCATACTATTTTATATAGCGAAAGGAGGTACAGGACTCCGTCAGTTCAGGCAGTGATTGGTCCGACAGAACAGAAAAGGGGGTAGAACCCCACTTAATTTCTTTTCTTCAATTTTAACTCATTAATTTTAACTTAACTCATTGCTTCGTTCATTGTTCAGATAAAATATGCCTATCACTATCTCACATTAAGTCAGAAAATTAAAAAACGATAGAAATTTTCCTTTTTTCTTTTTTATTTTTTTATAAGAATTCGGTTCAGGGTACGAATACCCTCATCACATGATTCAAGAAAATCTATCGAATCTATGTCGATGTCAGATTGGTACATGTATCAATCAAGTGAATCTTGTTTTGATGAGTCAGTAAAGGTAAACAAGCGGGGTCGGTCTTGAAACAATTCACTGCATTATTTTTATCAAAAAAAAAATAAAAAATTTGCCCACTTTTTACTTTTGGGGGGTAAATCAAATTGATTGCTCCTAAATGAACTATGTATATATTATGTGCATATATGTATATATCATGTACATATATTATGCAGTAGACTCATAATGGAAAAAGGCTATAATTCATGAATCGAATAAAACAAGCCCTTTTAACTCAGTGGTAGAGTAACGCCATGGTAAGGCGTAAGTCATCGGTTCAAATCCGATAAGGGGCTTTTTCCACTAAACTAAAGTTTGAGTCTTTGTTTTTCGGTGGAGAATAGAGATTTCTTTTTATTTCTAAAAAGAAAAGGGTAACCACCATTATAATGACTTCTGATTATTACGAGTTATAGTTAAAAAGTGAAACATTATTCATTATTATTAGTATAAATAATAATGAATAATTGTAGTTATTAGAACTAGTCTACTCTGTACTGACAAAGTAGTCCTCTTCATGTCTAATTATTCAAATTTTTGTTTTTGGACAGGAATATTCTAGATGTCCAATCGCTATTATGAATCGCCAAACCAAAGTATTCTTACTTCTCCATTGTTTTTATCAAACCCAGCATCAAATTCTAAATCAAGAAAAAGTAAGTGGACCTAACCCATTGAATGACGACTATATCGGCTATTCTGATATTAAAATTCGATATAGATGAAATTGTACAAGCGGATTTTTTTATTTCCTTAGACCACGCAAGTCAGGAATTTGTCGATATTTCCGATTTAATGAATCTTCTTCTTACTGAATGCTCCATGGGAATAAATCGATATTCTTTTCCGCTACATATAAAAGTTTATTTCGAAAATATATTTTTCAATATCTTTCCTTGATTTCAGAATCAGATATTGTTTTGTTCTTCCGCCAATGCAATAGAGAACGAATGCGAGAAAGGGACTTTACTTTCATTTCCAGTCTACCATTATTTAAATATTTAATCTAGTTTAGGGGCAGGAAAAAACAGTGAATTTTCTTTTTTTTGTTTGTTTGACCCGTTAAAAGATATACTCTGTAACTGTAATATGAGTCATAGGACAATTCCGGGTTCAAATACTTAATTTATTTTATATAGTATAAGTTATAAGATAAGTATAAGATAAGGTATAAAGACTAATCGAATCGAGCTCGTGGATTTATTTACTTAGATTGGTTTGTGGCCCAATAGAAAAGAAGAATTTGTATCTTCGAAACCCATTGTAAGGGGCATGGAACGAGAAATCGTCCACAGATAATCGAACTATCGTATGCCTTGGAAATGATATGAGGTGTTCGGAAATGGTTGAAGTAGTTAAATAGGAGGATCGCTATGACTATAACCCTTGGTAAATTTACCAAAGAAGAAAATGATCTATTTGATATTATGGATGATTGGTTACGGAGGGACCGTTTCGTTTTTGTAGGTTGGTCCGGCCTATTGCTCTTTCCTTGTGCTTATTTCGCTTTAGGAGGTTGGTTTACAGGTACAACTTTTGTAACTTCATGGTATACCCATGGATTGGCGAGTTCCTATTTGGAAGGTTGCAATTTCTTAACCGCTGCAGTTTCCACTCCTGCGAATAGTTTAGCACATTCTTTGTTGCTACTATGGGGTCCTGAAGCACAAGGAGATTTTACTCGTTGGTGTCAATTAGGCGGTCTGTGGACTTTTGTTGCTCTCCATGGTGCTTTCGCACTAATAGGTTTCATGTTACGTCAATTCGAACTTGCTCGATCTGTTCAATTGCGACCTTATAATGCAATCGCATTCTCTGCTCCAATTGCTGTTTTTGTTTCAGTATTCTTGATTTATCCACTGGGTCAATCTGGTTGGTTCTTTGCACCTAGTTTTGGCGTAGCAGCCATATTTCGATTCATCCTCTTCTTCCAAGGGTTTCATAATTGGACGTTGAACCCATTTCATATGATGGGAGTTGCCGGAGTATTAGGCGCTGCTCTGCTATGCGCTATTCATGGTGCTACCGTAGAAAATACTTTATTCGAAGATGGTGACGGTGCAAATACATTTCGTGCTTTTAACCCAACTCAAGCCGAAGAGACTTATTCAATGGTCACTGCTAACCGTTTTTGGTCCCAAATCTTTGGGGTTGCTTTTTCCAATAAACGTTGGTTACATTTCTTTATGCTATTTGTACCCGTAACTGGTTTATGGATGAGTGCTATTGGGGTAGTCGGTCTGGCTCTGAATCTACGTGCCTATGACTTCGTTTCCCAAGAAATCCGTGCAGCGGAAGATCCTGAATTTGAGACTTTCTACACCAAAAATATTCTCTTAAACGAAGGTATTCGTGCTTGGATGGCGGCTCAGGATCAGCCTCATGAAAACCTTATATTCCCTGAGGAGGTTCTACCACGTGGAAACGCTCTTTAATGGAACTTTAGCTTTAGCTGGTCGTGACCAAGAAACCACCGGTTTCGCTTGGTGGGCCGGGAATGCCAGACTTATAAATTTGTCCGGTAAACTACTTGGAGCTCACGTAGCCCATGCCGGATTAATCGTATTCTGGGCCGGGGCAATGAACCTATTTGAAGTGGCTCATTTCGTACCAGAGAAACCCATGTATGAACAAGGATTGATTTTACTTCCGCACCTAGCTACTCTAGGTTGGGGGGTAGGTCCGGGGGGAGAGGTTATGGACACCTTTCCATACTTTGTATCTGGAGTACTTCACTTAATTTCCTCTGCAGTCTTAGGCTTTGGTGGTATTTATCATGCGCTTCTTGGACCCGAGACTCTTGAAGAATCTTTTCCATTCTTCGGTTATGTATGGAAAGATAGAAATAAAATGACTACCATTTTGGGTATTCACTTAATTTTGTTAGGTCTAGGTGCTTTTCTTCTAGTACTCAAGGCTGTTTATTTTTGGGGGCATATATGATACCTGGGCCCCTGGGGGGGGAGATGTAAGAAAAATTACCAACTTGACCCTTAGCCCAAGTGTCATATTTGGTTATTTACTAAAATCTCCTTTTGGGGGAGAAGGATGGATTGTTA
>NW_027021136.1:0-27500 GCF_036884655.1 Musa acuminata AAA Group
AACGGAGATTCGACCTCATAGAGTTCAACCCCCGTTCTCAACCCATGAACAATATGAGTCCGAAGCTTCCTTCGTAACTCCCGGAACTTCTTCGTAGTGGCTCCGTTCCATGCCTCATTTCATAGGGAACCTCAAAGTGGCTCTATTTCATTATATTCCATCTATATCCCAATTCCATTCATTTAATATCCCTTTGGTGTCATTGACATAAGAGATGTCATTTATAGTCTATCCGTTTCTATATATGGAAAGTTAAGAAATCATCATATAATCATCATATAATAATCAAGAAATTGTAATAGAAAAGAAAAAGGGGTTTGTGATGATTTTTAAATCTTTTCTACTGGGTAATTTATTATACTTATGCATGAAGATAATAAATTCGGTCGTTTTGGTCGGACTCTATTATGGATTTCTGACCACATTCTCCATAGGGCCCTCTTATCTCTTCCTTCTTCGAGCTCGGGTTATGGAAGAAGGAACCGAGAAGGAGGTATCAGCAACAACTGGTTTTATTACGGGACAGCTCATGATGTTCATATCGATCTATTATGCGCCTCTGCATCTAGCATTGGGTAGACCTCATACAATAACTGTCCTAGTTCTACCCTATCTTTTGTTTCATTTCTTCTGGAACAATCACAAAAACTTTTTTGATTATGGGTCTACTACCAGAAATTCAATGCGTAATCTCAGCATTCAATGTGTATTCCTGAATAATCTCATTTTTCAATTATTCAACCATTTCATTTTACCAAGTTCAACGTTAGCCAGATTAGTCAACATTTATATGTTTCGATGCAACAACAAGATGTTATTTGTAACAAGTAGTTTTATTGGTTGGTTAATTGGTTACATTTTCTTCATGAAATGGGTTGGATTGGTATTATTCTGTCTGGATACGGCAAAATCATTCTATTCGATCTAAATCTAATAGGTACCTTGCTAAATCTAATAGGTACCTTGTGTCAGAATTGAGAAATTCTATGGCTCGAATTTTTAGTATTCTCTTATTTATCACCTGTGTCTACTATTTAGGCAGAATGCCGTCGCCTATTGTCACTAAGAAACTGAAAGAAACCTCAGAAAAGGAAGAAAGGGGAGAAAGTGAGGAAGAAAGCGATGTAGAAAGTGAGGAAGAAAGCGATGTAGAAACAACTTCCGAAAGGAAGGAGACTAAACAGGAACAAGAGGGATCCACCGAAAAAGACCCTTCCCTTTATTCGGAAGAAAAGGAGGATCCGGACAAAATAGATGAAACGGAAGAGATCCGAGTGAATGGAAAGGAAAAAACAAAGCATGAATTCCACTTTCACTTTAAAGACACATGCGATAAAGATAGCCAGTTTACGAAGATTCTTATCTTGATACCTATCAAGATAATGGGAATTGGAAGACTTGAGAAGAGAAAAATGAAAAGACTTTTTTCTGCTTTGACTTTGAAAAACCTATTGTAACTTTTCTTTTCGATTATAAGCGGTGGAATCGTCCATTGCGATATATAAAAAATAATCGATTTGAAAATAGTGTACAAATGAAATGTCACAATATTTTTTTTATACGTGTTCAAGTGATGGAAAACAAATAATATCTTTTACATATCCGCCTAGTTTATCAACTTTTCGGAAATGATAGAACGCAAAATGTCTTTGTACATGACAGAAAAATTTTCCCATGAAGACCTATATGATTATTGGGTTTCTACCAATGAGCAAAAAAAATACAACTTGAGCAATGAATTGATAAGTCGAATAAAAACTCTAGAGAAGAAGAAGAAGAGAAGAAGAAGAAAGGATATCTCTTGCTCTAGATATACTTGAAAAAAGGACCAGATTATGCAACGATGAGAATGAGCAAGAATACTTGCCAAAAGCGTATGATCTTTTTTGAGCGGACCGTATCGTGGAACAATAAGAACAATAAAAAAATTCTATTCACATACAATCATGAATGATTTAATTACTTCTACAAATGATTTAATTACTTCTACAAATGATTTAATTACTTCTACAGAAGAAGAAGATGTAGATTCCATAGAAACGTTTTGGATAAATAAGATTCATGGGCTCTTTCCTATTTCTAAAAATTCTCGAGAATTTGAACATGAAAAGAATCCGCTTGATGAGAAATCATCATTTAATTATATTGTTAATTTCTTAACGTCAATCGATGAATCTTCTTTATTTTTATTGGAAGAAGAAAGAAGAATTAATCAGAAAGTAAAGCAAAATCCTTGAGATTTGTATCGACATAATTAAAACCAATCCAAATGATCAAACAACAACTGAAAAAAAATCCATTGGAATAGAAGAAAAAAAATCCATTGGAATAGAAGAAAAAAAAATCCATTGGAATAGAAGAAATCAGTAAAAAGGTTCCTCGATGGTCATACAAATTGACCGATGAATTAGAAGGACTGGATCAAGAAAATGGAGAAGAACAGAAGGAAGATTATGAAATTTGTTCAAGAAAAGCGAAACGGGTGGTGATCTATACTGATAAAAATCTGGATACCGATACTGATAATATTGATCAAGCAGAAGCAGAAGCAGAAGCAGAAGCAGAAGCAGAAGAGGTGGCTTTGATACGTTATTCGCAACAACCAGATTTTAATCGGGGTATAATCCAAGATCCATGCGTGCTCAAAGACTGTAAAACAGTTATTTGGGAAATATTTCAAACAAATGTTCATTCCCCGCTTTTTTTGGATCGAATAGACAAAGTCTTTTTTTTTTCTTTTTTTTGATAGATATAGATATCGAATAATTAATCTTATTTTTAGGAATTCGTGGGGGGAAACCCAGAATCCGAAACTTCCGACTTTGAGGAGGAAGAGGAAGAGACAAACACTGGGAAAAAAAAAGACGAGGAGAAAAAAAAAAAAGAGGAAGATGAACGGATAACAATATCAGAAATTTGGGATAGCATTATATTTGCTCAAGCAATAAGAGGTTTGATGCTGATAACCCAATCTTTTTTTAGAAAAAACATTGTATTGCCTTCATTGATAATAGCTAAAAATATTGGACGTATGTTATTATTCCAATTCCCGAGTGGTATGAGGATTTGAAGGAATGGAATAGAGAAATACATGTTAAATGCACCTATAATGGTGTTCCATTATCAGAAACAGAATTTCCCCAAGATTGGTTAACAGATGGTATTCAGATAAAGATTTTATTTCCTTTTCGTTTAAAACCTTGGCGAAGATCTAAAATACGATCTCATCATGAGATCCAATGAAAAAAAAAGGAAAAAAAGAAAATTTTTGTTTTTTAACAGTTTGGGGAATGGAAACGGAACTCCCTTTTGGTTCTCCCCGAAAGCAACCTTCTTTTTTGAACCCATATATAAGGAACTCAAAAAAAAAATTAGAAAAGTAAAAAAGAACTCTCTAAAGTTTCAAAAAGAAAAAAAAAGATGGGTCATCAAAATAGTTCTAGTTCTAAAACGAGTTCTAAAACGAGTTCTAAAACGAATAGTTCTAGTTCTAAACGAATAGTTCTAGTTCTAAAACGAACAGTTCTAGTTCTAAAACGAATAATGAAGAAACTTGAAAAAGTGAACAAATTTCTTTATTTGAATTGAGGAAGGGAAAAGTACATGAACCAAATGAAAATGCAAAAGATTCAAAAAAAAATAATCAGATTATTCACGAATCGACCATTCAAATTCGATCTATGAATTGGACAAATTATTTACTCATAGAAAAAAAAATGAAAGATCTTGCTGATAAGACAATCACAATAAGGAATCAAATAGAAGGAATCACAAAAGACAAGAAGAAAATAGTTCTAGCCTATCATGATAAAAGACCGGAATTACAAAAACATATTTGGCAGATACTTCAAAGAAAAAATACCCGATTAATACGCAAATCACATTATTTTATGAAATCTTTCATTGAAAAAATATACATAGATATCTTGCAATGTATGGTTACCATTTCTAAGGTTAATGCACAACTTTTAAAAAAAACAATTATCAATGAATCCATTTACAACGATGAAAGAAATCAAGAAGGAATTGATGAAACAGATCAAGATACAATGAACTTTATTTCGACTATAAAAAAGTCTTTTCTAATCCTAATATTAGAAATGATTTAAACACTTATCACGACTTATCTTCCTTGTCCCAAGCATATGTATTTTACAAATTGTCACAAACCCAATTATTTAACAACCATCACCTGAGATCTGTACTTCAATATCACGATCACGGGACCTATCCTTTTATTAAAGACAAGATAAAGTATTATTGTATGACACGAGGAATATTTGATTCCAAATCAAGGTTTGATTCCAAATCAAGGCATAAGAAAATTAATAAGTCTGGAATGAATAAATGGAAAAACTGGTTAAAGGGTCATTATCAATATAATTTTTCTCGGAGCAAATGGTCTCGATTAGTACCGAAAAAATGGCGAAATAGAGTCAATCAACGTTGTACTATTCAAAATAAAGAATCAATGAAATTGTATTCATATAAAAAAGAAAAAGACCGATTAATTCATTACATGAATGAAAATTTTTGTGCAGTGGATTTATCGATGAGTCAAAAAGAAAAATTTAAAAAACACTACAGATATGATCTTTTATCACATGAATATATAAATTATGGGGATAGTAAGGACTCATACACACTGAAACCCGAATCGTTTTATGTATTGCTAAATATGACTATTGATGATTACCTAAAAAAAGGATATTTTATTGATACCCATAAAAATCTGGATAGAAAATATTTGGATTATAGAATTCTTCATTTTTGCCTTAGAAACAATAGTGATATTGAGAACAATAGTGATATTGAGAACAATAGTGATATTGAGAACAATAGTGATATTGAGGACTGGACCGATATGTATATCGGTACCGAAATTTATAAAAATACTAATAAAAATACTAAGACTAAGACTCATCAAAAAAAAATTTTTGATTGGATGGGAATGAATCGAAATTATTCTACCATATCAAATCTAGAACCTTGGTTCTTCCAGAATTTGTGTTACCTTTTGATGCATATAAGATTAAACCGTGGATCATACCAATCAAATTACTTCTTTCTAATATTTATTATGAAAATGATATTAGTCAAAATCAAAATGAAAAAAATATTAGTCAAAATCAAAATGAAAAAAATATTAGTCAAAATCAAAATAAAAAAAATATTAGTCAAAATCAAAATAAAAAAAATATTAGTCAAAATCAAAATAAAAAAAATATTAGTCAAAATCAAAATAAAAAAAATATTAGTCAAAATCAAAATAAAAAAAATATTAGTCAAAATCAAAATAAAAAAATATTAGTCAAAATCAAAATAAAAAAAATATTAGTCAAAATCAAAACATCAAAGATTCCGTTAAAATAGAATTTCAAAATTCCAACCAAGAAAAAGAGGGTCAATCAAATCTTGTATCAGATCCACAAAAACAAAACCAAAAGGAATATCTTGAAGAGGATTGCACGAGATCAAACATTAAAAAAGGTAAAAAAAAAAAAAAACAATCCAAGAAAAATAAGGAAGGAGAACTAGATTTGTTCCTGAAAAAATATTTTATTTTTCAATTAAGATGGGATGACCCCTTGAATCAAAAAATTATTAATAATGTTAGGATATATTGTCTCCTACTTAGATTGATAAATCCAAGGGAAATTGCTATATCCTCGATTCAAAGAGGAGAGATGCATCTGGATGTAATGCTGATTCAGAAAGATCTAGCTCTTACAGAATTAATAAAAAGGGGAATATTAATTATCGAACCAATTCGTCTATCTTTAAGAAGGGATGGAAAATTCATTATATATCAAACCATAAGTATTTCATTGATCGATAAGAGTAAACACCAAATTAATAGAAAATACATAAAGAAAAGATATGTTGATAAGAATAATTTGAAAAAATCCACTGGACGACATGGCAATATATTTGTGAATGGGGATCAAGATCATTATAATTTCTTTGTTCCTGAAAATATTCTATCTCCTAGACGTCGTAGAGAATTGAGAATTCTAATTTGTTTCAACTCTCATAATCGGGATATTGTGAATAGAAATCCAGTATTTTGCAACGAAAACAACATAAGAAACTCTGAACAATTTTTGAATGAGGACAAACGTCTTAATACGGATTTAAATAAATTAATTAAATGCAAATTGTTTCTTTGGCCCAATTACCGATTAGAAGATTTAGCTTGTATGAATCGCTATTGGTTTGATACCAATAATGGTAGTCGTTTCAGTATGTCAAGGATACGTATGTATCCACGATTCAGAATTATTTAATAGTATATTTCCTATATATCACATGCCGTTTTCAGTAAATAAAAACCGAAAGATGTACGCATATGGTGTGTTACGTTCTGGTACATGATACGTATTTACTTGTGTATCAATTCAATTGAATCTAGAAAGAAATCTACAGAATCTTTTTAGGTGCAAAGAAATCATTCTCTTTCGTAAATGCAGAAATATATTATCCTTTTCTTTTCTATCTAAATCAAATGGAAAATTTGATTTAGATAGAAACGGATAAATCTAAATTTTTGCGTGTACTAGATTAAAAAAAATTGACATAATATAATAATTATTATTTTATTTTTCCTGATCGGTAAAATCCATGGCATGGAAAAGAAAGAAAAGAAAAAGATAAAAAAAGTTTTATGGTCAAAAATTCATTCATTTCACTTCTTCCACAAGAAGAAAAAGAAGAAAACAGGGGTTCTGTTGAATTTCAAGTATTAAGTTTCACCAATAAGATACGAAGACTTACTTCACATTTGGAATTGCACAAAAGAGATTTTTTATCACAAAGAGGTCTACAAAAAATTCTGAGAAAACGTCAACGTCTGCTGGCTTATTTGTCAAAGAAAAATAGAGCGCGTTATAAGAAATTAATTGACCAGTTGGATATTCGGGAGCCAAAAAATCGTTAATTAAATCGTTTGAATTAGTATAGTAGTTATTAGATTTTTTATTTTGATGAACCTCCTACTTTTTTGAGGAATTCATGAAATAATGAATTAAGGAAGAAAAGATATGACTGTACCGGCTACAAAAAAAGATTTCATGATAGTTAATATGGGTCCTCACCACCCATCAATGCATGGTGTTCTTCGACTGATCGTTACTCTCGATGGTGAAGATGTTATTGACTGTGAACCCATATTGGGCTATTTACACAGAGGGATGGAAAAAATAGCGGAAAACCGAACAATTATACAATATCTGCCTTATGTAACACGTTGGGATTATTTAGCTACTATGTTCACAGAGGCAATAACGGTAAATGCACCAGAACAACTGGAAAATGTTCAAGTACCTAAAAGGGCTAGCTATATCAGAGTAATTATGCTGGAGCTGAGCCGTATAGCTTCTCATTTGTTATGGCTTGGGCCTTTTATGGCGGATATCGGCGCGCAGACTCCCTTTTTCTATATTTTCAGAGAGAGAGAATTGATATATGATTTATTCGAAGCCGCCACAGGTATGCGAATGATGCATAATTATTTCCGCATCGGAGGAGTAGCTGCCGATCTACCTTATGGCTGGATAGATAAATGTTTGGATTTTTGCGATTATTTTTTAACAGGAATTGTTGAATATCAAAAACTCATTACGCGAAATCCCATTTTTTTGGAGCGAGTCGAAGGAGTGGGCATTATTGGTGGAGAGGAAGCAATAAATTGGGGTTTATCAGGACCGATGTTACGAGCTTCTGGAACACAATGGGATCTTCGTAAAATTGATAATTATGAGTGTTACAATGAATTCGATTGGGAAGTCCAATGGCAAAAAGAAGGAGATTCGTTAGCTCGTTATTTAGTACGAATCGGTGAAATGAGGGAATCTATAAAAATAATTCAACAGGCTCTAGAAGGAATTCCTGGAGGACCCTATGAGAATTTAGAAGTCCGACGCTTTGATAGAGCAAAAAATTCCGAATGGAATGATTTTGAATATAGATTTATTAGTAAAAAACCTTCACCCAATTTTGAATTGTCGAAACAAGAACTTTACGTGAGAGTAGAAGCCCCAAAAGGGGAATTAGGAATTTATTTGATAGGAGATAATAGTGTTTTCCCTTGGAGATGGAAAATTCGTCCACCCGGCTTCATAAATTTGCAAATTCTTCCTCAGCTAGTTAAAAGAATGAAATTGGCTGATATCATGACGATACTAGGTAGTATAGATATCATTATGGGAGAGGTTGATCGTTGAAATGATAATTGATACGACAGAAGTACAAACTATCAATTCTTTTTCTATATCGGAATCCTTAAAAGAAGTATATGGACTCATATGGATCTTTGTACCCATTTTGACCCTTATATTGGGAATTACAATAGGGGTACTAGTAATTGTGTGGTTAGAAAGAGAAATATCTGCAGCGATACAACAACGTATTGGGCCTGAATATGCCGGCCCCTTGGGAATTCTTCAAGCTCTAGCAGATGGAACTAAACTACTTTTTAAAGAAGACCTTCTCCCATCTAGAGGAGATGTTCGTTTGTTTAGTATTGGACCGTCTATAGTGGTCATATCAATTCTACTAAGTTATTTAGTAATTCCTTTTGGGTATCGCCTCATTTTAGCCGATCTCAGTATAGGTGTTTTTTTATGGGTCGCCATTTCAAGTATTGCTCCTATTGGGCTTCTTATGTCAGGATACGGATCGAATAATAAATATTCCTTTTCAGGTGGTCTACGAGCTGCTGCTCAATCTATTAGTTATGAAATACCATTAACTCTATGTGTGTTATCAATATCTCTACGTGTGATTCGTTGAACATGAACTTTATACTTCTTTCCTAGAAGTAAAGGAAAGAAGTTGAATGTAATGTATTGAATAGGTATTTTATTTTTTATTCATCATTCGGGTCAATGAGTTAAACCAGATAGTTATATGAGTGAAACAAAACAACTTAGAAGTTTGCAGTAAGAAGATAAAATCTCATTTCATATGTACAAGAATAAAGTTGAAGTAAACATAAGCAGTGTAAACTGTTTACCCCAAGATTAAGATTCTTTCATTAGTCATCATATCTTGGAGCGGGTGTAAAAGATCAACTGTATGGAGTTTTCATTACTGTCTTGTATTTATTACCATGCCGTAGATCAATCAAAAATCAGTGGACGGTTAGGAACACAAAGTGCACAAAGGATTAGTAATAGAGATAATGTAAGGTATCAAAAAAAGAGATATTTCTACAATTTATAAAACGAATAAAAATAGGGACTTTAAGTTGGTTTATATTTATAAATTTATAAAATATAAATTTATAAAAAAAATAAAAAAATGAATAAAGATATTGATGCATAAAATAAATAAAAGAATAGATAAGAAGAGATTCGTCCACCTCCCATGGATTTGATTCCTTCCCCTATAAAAAAACTTGCAATGCCAACCCCATTTGTAATTCCATCAATTATATATCTATCAAAAAACTGAGTTAGTTCGGTTAATCCCCTTATACCCATGGTAAAAACCTTAGTATAAAAAATATCTATGTAACCACGATTATATGACCAATTGTATATCCCATTTTTTATTTGGTCCAAGAGAATCCTTTTAGGACCACCTTTTACAAATGCATTGATAAAGTTCAAATTCCGGAAAAACGAATAAGCAGACCCATATAAGATATATGCTATGAATAGTCCGGAAATAGCTATACTTACTGAAAAAATTGCATTTGTAAAAAATTCATACCAATCCACAGAATAACTCGAATTTGGATGGAAAAGGTTTGTGAGTGGAGTTAACCATTTGGATAATATATCCAAATCTATTACTCCTTGATCAAAATGAATTCCTATTGATCCAACAAACAAAGTAAATAATACCAATATAAGCAGAGGAAATAGCATAGTATTGTCCACTTCGCGAGGGTACATAGAAGTGTACTTTTTTTCGAAAGAAGTATTAAAGTATCGTATGCATTTTTTTAGATTATTATCAATTTTATACATATCCTTTGAAAAAAAGAAGACCCTATTATTCATTGTTGATAAAGGTAAATTTCTATTGACTGCTTTGGCTACCTCCTTTCCCCATAGAGATATTGAATAGGACGAACTATTTTTTGTGCTACTGTAATCTTGAAAATGAACGCGCAAATGTCCATCAAAGGTAAGTAAATACACCCGAAACATATAAAATGCAGTCAATCCTGCTGTGAAACAAGCTATTATTGCGAAAATTGGTGAATACAACCAACTATCATTAAGAATTTCATCTTTGGACCAAAAACAAGCAAGAGGTGGAATACCGCAAATAGAAAGTGTACCCAATAAAAAAGTAGTTCTTGTAATTGGAACATATCTTCTTAAACCACCCATAAGAGCCATATTCTGACTTTTTTCTGGCGAATATCCAACAATAGGTTCCATTGAATGAATAATGGATCCGGATCCCAAAAACAATAAAGCTTTAGAATAGGCATGGGTAATCAAATGGAATAAAGCAGCTCGATAAGAACCTATACCTAGAGCTAACATAATATAACCCAATTGAGACATTGTAGAATAGGCTAAACTTCTTTTTATATCTCTTTGAGCAAGAGCCAAAGTAGCTCCTAGTAGTACTGTTATTACACCTATTAAAGATATGAAATTCATTATGTAAGGTATAGCTATGAAAATAGGAAGAAGTCGAGCTACAAGAAAAATTCCTGCTGCTACCATAGTAGCAGCGTGTATAAGAGCCGAGATGGGAGTGGGTCCTTCCATGGCATCGGGTAACCATACGTGAAGGGGGAATTGTGCGGATTTAGCAACTGCACCAATGAATAATAAAGAGGCACACAAAGTAGCAAATAAAGAACTGACACCATTATTATGGATCAAGTTATTAGTTATTTCGAACAAATCCCGAAATTCGAAACTACCTGTTATCCAATAAAAACCTAAAATTCCTAATAATAAACCAAAATCCCCTACACGGTTAGTTACAAAAGCTTTTTGACAAGCACTTGCTGCAGTCGGTCGTGTGAACCAAAATCCTATTAATAAATAGGAACACATCCCCACCAGTTCCCAAAAAATATAAATTTGTATCAAATTGGAACTGGTAACTAATCCCAACATGGAAGCATTGAAAAAACTCATATAAGCAAAAAATCTCAGATATCCTTGATCATGAGACATATAATTGTCACTATAAATAAGAACCAAGATTCCAACAGTAGTAATTAGTATTGACATAATAGAACTAAGTGGGTCGATCAAATATCCGAACTCTAAGGAAAAATCATTATTGATGGTCCAAGACCATAGATATTGATAGATAGAACTTCCATGTATTTGTTGAATAGATAAATTGGCTGAAAACCCCATAACTATACTTAACAGTAAAACACTAGGAAAAGCCCATATACGACGAATATTTTTTGTTGCTGTCGGAATCAGTAGAAGTCCAAATCCTATTGACACAGTAACTGGAAGTGGAAGAAAAGGTATTATCCATGCATATTGATATGTATGTTCCATAAGAAAACAAAATGAAATCTTTAATAATTCTACTATTCTAGTCTAGTCTTAGTAGAATATTCTATTCTGGTAATTTATAGCCATATTATATAGTATAATAAGAAAAAAGAGTTATACCAAAAGGAGTACTTGATTCTAATTATGTTTTAATAAAATTATATGTTTTAATAGGTTTAAAATATATTTTCAAACAGGTTTTAAATATATTTTTTAATAGGTTTTAAATATATTTTTTAATAGGTTTTAAACATATTCGAAAATGCTTTTTTTAAAACTATTCTACCAGGGAATAAGTATAGATAATGACTAAAAGGAACAATCTATTTTGAACAAAACAATACATGTCTTTCACATACAACGATAAAAACTGGTAACCCTTTTTGAATGGCAGTTCCCAAAAAGCGTACTTCTATGTCAAAAAAACGTATTCGTAAAAATATTTGGAAAAAAAAAGGATTTTTAGCTGCAGTAAAGGCTTTTTCCTTAGCGAAATCGGTTTCCACCGGACGTTCAAAAAGTTTTTTTGTGCAACAAACAAATAATAAAGTCTTGGAATAATCGGAATTGACATACCCGAAGAACTTCGAATTTTTTAAGATGAACGATTCACATTAATTAATGTATTGAACTCCTCAATATCAATATGAGTTAGAACTAGCTGTTGTAGTATGTAGATGTGGTATGTAGAATAAAGGTATGTATATCGAATTCTGAATATTTTTTCTATCTACTTTTTTCACAATAGAAAAATATTTTTCTATTGTGAAAAGTAGAGTATGATTACGATAGAAATGAAAATTCTTTTGTTTCTTATATGCCTAACAAAAACCTAATTAGTTTGGTAAATCTTACCATTATGCATTATATATATAATGAAGAGACCATTATATATAATATGAAGAGTATTAATACTCTAATGATACTAAGGAATGATACTAAGGTGTCGAAATCGTTAGAAAATTTCAAATTCTTTTGATTTAGTGATGAAATTGTTATACATATGAAATCCTGGTTATTTAATCTTCTTCATTGAAAAAAAAAAATTTTTTTTTTCATTTTGTTTGAATCTATGAAATCAAATCGGATAAATAAAAAACGAATCAAAAAATAGAAAATGAACAATTCTTAGTTCTATACCTCGACAGACAACAAAACTATTGAGTTCTAACTGTTTTGGAAGAACTTAGTTTCTAGTACGCGAAAGTTTATTATTAAAACTAAACTTACTAAAACTAAACTTACTTTATTATTAAAACTAAACTTACAATGATCCCAACTAAAGATTCTTTTTTTGAATAGAGATTCAAATAGGAATTTAAATGAATTTTGATTTATCGATTCTAATGTTTACTAAACTATATTGAATCCTTGATTCTCGACGATTCAACATGAATTGACTATTATTATTTCAAGTAAGCCGCCATGGTGAAATTGGTAGACACGCTGCTCTTAGGAAGCAGTGCTAGAGCATCTCGGTTCGAGTCCGAGTGGCGGCATCCTTGAAATCCTAGAAAATAAATCCTCTAAAAGAGACACAATGGATCCTATAATGTATTCAATTCTCGATTTAAATTCTCTAATGGGACCCCTTTTTATGATATTTACAACTTTAGAACATATATTAACTCATATCTCTTTTTCGATAATTTCAATTGTGATTACGATTCATTTAATGATCTTATTAGTCCGCGAAATCGTAGGATTGCGTGATTCATTGGAAAAAGGGATGATAGCCACTTTTTTCTCTATAACAGGATTATTAGTTTCTCGTTGGATTTCTTCAGGACATTTTCCGTTAAGTAATTTATACGAGTCATTAATCTTCCTTTCGTGCAGTTTCTCCATTATTCATATGATTTCCAAGATGGGGAACCATAAAAATGATTTAAGCACAATAACCGCACCAAGTACCATTTTTACACAAGGCTTTGCCACGTCGGGTTTTTTAACTGAAATGCATCAATCCGCAATATTAGTACCTGCTCTACAATCTCAGTGGTTAATGATGCACGTAAGTATGATGTTATTAAGCTATGCAGCTCTTTTATGCGGATCACTATTATCAGTCGCTCTTCTAGTCATTACATTTCGAAAAAACATCGATATTTTTTGTAAAGGTAATAATTTCTTAATTAAACCATTTTTCTTTGGTGAGATTCAATATTTGAATGAAAAAAGAAGTGTTTTTAAAAACACTTCTTTTCTTTCATTTCGAAATTATTATAAATATCAATTGACTCAACGTTTGGATTATTGGAGTTATCGTGTCATTAGTTTAGGATTTACCTTTTTAACCATAGGCATTCTTTGTGGAGCAGTATGGGCTAATGAGGCATGGGGATCTTATTGGAATTGGGACCCCAAAGAAACTTGGGCTTTTATTACTTGGACCATATTCGCGATTTATTTACATACTAGAACTAGAATACATATTAGAAGTAGAACAAATCAAAGTTTGCAAAGTATGAATTCGGCACTTGTGGCTTCTATAGGATTTCTTATAATTTGGGTATGTTATTTTGGAATCAATCTATTAGGAATAGGTCTACATAGTTATGGTTCATTCACATTAACATCTACTTGAATAAACTACACAGATAAATAATTGAATAAACTACATAAAGAATACATAAGAACATCATCCCATATATATATAAAAAGCTTCTTGTTTGTGCGAGTTTTTGAGAACCGTTTGAATCATTCCTTATTCAAAACGGTTCTCAAAAACTCAAAATGCATCTCATTACAATTCTAATTCACTTTATTCTTTTGCATTGTACAGCGAACGATTTTAAAAATCTTAAAATCAAAGACAAAAATTATATTTCCGTATTATTAATGAAAGACTATCGATGAAAGTAATTAGATAGGATAGCTTGCACCCTGTCAACTGATAGCGAGAGAACGAAATCCGGATAAATACCAATACCTATTACGGGTAGAAAGATACAGATTGAAACAAATAGTTCTCGTGGTCCAGAATCCGCAAAATTAGAGTTTGGAACATTGAATAGCTTGTATCCATAGAACATCTGACGTAACATAGATAATAAATAAATAGGAGTTAATATCATTCCAATTGCCATTACAAAAGTAATTAGCATTTTTGGCATTAAAAGGTATTTTGGACTAGTAATTATTCCAAAAAATACTAATAATTCCGCAACAAAACCACTCATTCCTGGCAATGCAAGAGAAGCCATCGAAAAACTACTGAACATGGTAAATAGTTTTGGCATTGGGATCGATACCCCCCCCATTTCGTCGAGATAAACAAGACGTATTCTATCACAACTCGTTCCTGCCAAGAAAAAAAGCGCAGCACCAATAAATCCATGAGAGAGTATTTGTAAAATGGCACCGTTGAGTCCCATTCCGGTTATAGAACCAATTCCTATAATTGTGAAACCCATGTGAGATACAGAGGAATAGGCTATTCTTTTTTTTAAATTCCGTTGACCGAGAGAGGTTGAAGCTGCATAGATTATTTGAATCGTTCCCACTATTACCAACCAGGGAGAAAATATAGAATGAGCGTGGGGTAATAATTCCATATTGATCCGAATAAGTCCATATGCGCCCATTTTTAATAAGATTCCAGCTAGAAGCATACATGTACTGTAATGTGCTTCTCCATGGGTATCTGGTAACCACGTATGTAGGGGTATAATCGGCGATTTGACAGCATAAGCAATAAGGAATCCAAAATATAATATTATTTCCAATGCCACAGGATATGATTGATTAGTTAATTTTGAAAAATCTAATGTGGGTTCATTAGGGCCATATAAACCCATACCTAGAACTCCTATTAAGAGAAAAATGGAGCCCCCCGCAGTGTACAAAATAAACTTTGTGGCCGAGTAGAGACGTTTCTTTCCCCCCCACATGGATAAAAGTAAATAAACAGGAATTAATTCTAACTCCCACAGCATGAAAAAAAGTAAAAGGTCTCTAGAAGAAAATAATCCTATTTGACCGCTGTACATTGCTAACATGAGAAAATAGAACAATCGCGAATTTCGAGTAACTGGCCAAGCCGCTAAGGTAGCTAAAGTGGTGATAAATCCTGTCAGTAAAATAGGTCCTATGGAAAGCCCATCGATTCCCAGTCTCCAGTGAAAATCAAAAACATCTATCCATTTTAAATCTTCCTCCAATTGGGTTAATGGATCGTCCAATTGGAAATGATAACAGAAAACATAGGTTGTTAGAAGGAGTTCCAACGAGCATATACATATAGCATACCACCTAAACATCTTATTTCCTTTATGAGGAAGAAAGAAAATGGAAGAACCGACGGATATCGGCAAAACAACAAGTATTGTTAACCAAGGAAAATAACTCGTGATAAAGACAAGATACGTTTGACCAGAAAAACCCGTGCTCGGAATAGAATAATATATTTTCTCGAGTACGGGCTTTTGTCGGTAAAGAGGAATCAATTGATTCAAGTGGATTTTTTTGTAACGTATCAATAACCTAGACCCATGCTGCGAGTTGTTTCATATGATAAATAAACACGGACACTCAAAAAATCCGTGGGGCAGGCGGATTCACATCTCTTACAACCCACACAGTCCTCGGTTCTTGGTGCGGAAGCAATTTGCTTAGCTTTACATCCGTCCCAAGGTATCATTTCCAATACGTCTGTGGGGCAGGCTCGTACACATTGAGTACACCCTATACATGTATCATAAATTTTTACTGAATGTGACATTGGATCTATAAATTCCAGATTTTAACATCAAAAATTTTCAATCTGGTAGAAAATTAGTATTTATATTATAGACACCAGACGAAGCAGTGGTTTATTAAAATTTTAAGAATCAATATATTTCTAAATCTGTTCATGAGAAAAAGCCAAGAGACTTTGATTTCCGTTTCAAAAATCATGATCATACGAGTCACATGTGTAAATAAAAATTGGCCGACAAAACAAATTGATCAATCATTCAAATCAATATTTCAATATTCATATTTTCAATATGAAATATGAATATATAAAAATAAAACTAAATTAGTAATTTAATTTATTTTCGTAATATGATTAACATATTATTATTTAATAATATTATTTTTATTATTTTATTATAATATTTATAATATTATGCAGTATATTATTATATAATACATTTATATTATTATATAATACATTAAAAATACATTAAAAACATTAAAATTTAAATACATTAAAATTAAATAAAATAAACAAATAAAAAACGAAATAAAAAAATTATAATACCAATTAAATTAAGAATATAATTATTTTTCATTAATGGAATATGAAAGTGAAAGAATAGAAATAGAAAAATATTCCAATTTCATTTATATTTTCTTATGCTTTATCATGTTGTGTGGTGTCTTGATTTATATGATCATTATAACTGATTATTCAATATATGATCATGATAATTATCACTAATTATTCAACAAATTCGATTGATTGATACGAGTTGATTTTCTGTTTCGATGAATCGACGAAACAATAGCTAGACCAATAGCTGCTTCAGCAGCTGCAACAGCTATAATAAAGATTGAGAAAATGTTTCCTTTTAATTGGCGACTATCAAATATATCAGAAAATGTTACAAGATTAATATTAACCGAATTTAGTATAAGCTCAAGACACATAAGTGCTCTAACCATGTTTCGACTTGTGATCAATCCATAGAGACCGATAGAAAATAAATAAACACTCAAAAAAAGTACATGCTCGAACATCATTGACTAACTCCTTATCAATCTCGATTCATTTCAATATGAACAATTGAAGCGATTCGATTTTTTATTTATTTAGAACTTCTAAAATTCTAAAAACTTTTTAATTCTTTTAAAATTCTAAGTATTTATTATTGGCGAGCCATAGTAATTGCACCTATCAAGGAAACTAAAAGAATTATAGAAATTAGTTCAAAGGGAAGATAAAAATCTGTCGATAAATGAATCCCAATTTGTTGAACGTTACTTATTAGGTCCTGTTCTATAATCTGGTTTGATCTTGTAGTCCAAATAATTCCGTACCATGACGTATCTGGTATAGTAGTAATTAGTGAAAAAAGAATACTTGTACAAACCAGTGAAGTGACTCCATCTCCAATGGTCCAAAAATACGAATCATTGGAATATTCTGAACCATTCATGAACATTACCGCAAATATGATTAAGACATTTACGGCTCCCACATAAATAAGTAGCTGTGCGGCAGCTACAAAAAAAGAGTTCGATGGAATGTAGAATAAGGATATACAAACAAGAACCAATCCCAATGAAAAAGCAGAATAAATAGGATTGGTAAGTAATACTACCCCCAGACCCCCTAATATAAGAACTGACCCCAGAAATGCTACAAGAATATCATGTATTGGTCCAGGTAAATCCATTATGTATAATATGTAAAAAAAAAAATATATAAGTCAAATCATGACCTTACTAAATGGTCCAGGAAAGGAAAAGGGTTACCCCATTTTTATTGTATATGATATGTTCCTAATTGAATTAAATCTTAATATGGATTAATTTAATATTAATTTTATATATAGATATAATTATTTTATTGGGCCAATCCTACTTACTTTTTATCCAAAAGAAAAAGAATAAAAAAAGTAGTTGAAATTGTATATTTCGAAATTCCCGTGATAAAAATATTATAAGTTTAAATCAAAGAGTGATTCTCACCAATCTATAGTTACTAATTAAATCTATAGTTACTAATTATTATTTGTAGTTACTGACCAACCAAAATAAAAAAGTTTTGATCTTTTATATCAAAACAAAATCTTAGTAATCGGTAATCGTTCTTGAATCAAAGGGTTTATCTTTATCTATTTTGATTTGAGTCGAATTCATAACTGTTTGAATTGTGTAATCTTCAATTACTGACATTGGTAACCGACTCAAAGCAATTTGATTATAATTCAATTCGTGACGATCATAAGTAGAAAGCTCATATTCTTCAGTCATTGATAAACAGTTTGTTGGACAATACTCGACACAGTTACCACAAAATATACAGACCCCGAAATCAATACTATAATTAAGCAATTGTTTCTTTTTCATATCTCTTTCCAATCTCCAATCAACAACAGGTAGATCTATTGGGCATACACGAACACATACTTCGCAAGCAATACATTTATCAAATTCAAAGTGAATTCGACCACGAAAACGTTCTGACGTAATTGATTTCTCATAAGGATATTGAATAGTTACAGGTAAACGGTTTGTGTGGGATAAGGTAATTATGAAACTTTGACCAATATACCTTGCAGCTCGTATTGTTTGTTGACCATAATTCATGAACCCAGTTACCATGGGAAACATATTGTAGATATCCATAAATAAATTGATGTTTCTTTCTCTTGTTTGAAAGAGGTTATGAATCTAGAATATCGTTATCGTATTCTGTTATTTTATAGTGAAACAAGTTGGGAAGAAGTTGTCAATAATAGATTACCCAAAGAAATAGGTAAAAGAAATTTCCATCCAAGATTTAATAGCTGGTCCATTCTCATCCTAGGTAAAGTCCATCTTGTTGTGATAGAAATGAACAGAAACAAATAAGCTTTAACTAATGTAATAAAGATACCAATTGTCATTCCAAAGACTCCAGCTATTTTTTTTATTCCGAAAAGCTCAGGAATGGATATGTACGGAATAGATAAATTCCACCCACCTAAGTAAAGAACCGTTACGAATAACGAAGAAGCTAATAGATTTAGGTAAGAAGCAAGATAAAATAAACCAAATCTGATACCAGAATATTCGGTTTGATAACCTGCTACTAATTCCTCCTCTGCTTCTGGTAAATCAAAGGGCAATCTCTCACATTCAGCTAGAGAAGAAATTATGAAAACTATAAATCCTATGGGCTGACGCCATAGATTCCACCCCCAAAAGCCATATTTGGACTGTGCTTCAACTATATCAACTGTACTTGAACTGTTAGATAATTATAGTCGATAATAACATTACTGTTTCCATCGCTATTCCAAAACCGTACATGAGACCTCAGCTTCATACGGCTCCTCTATGGCCACAAATAAATGTAAGGACTAGTTCGATATTATCACCCCTTTTCTTTTGGGATAACTAGAATAAAGATATATCAGAGAGTCCGAAATTAAACCAATGGAATTCCGTTTGCTAGAATAAGAAAAAGTGCTTCGGAATTAATCTCATCCCTTATGATAATAAAAATGTATTTTTCTTTGTTCGGTAATAACTCAGCCCTTCAATAAAATACTCGTTATATCAATAAATCTAAAGAATTTAAAGAATTAGGAATTAGTCCATTAATTGTGATAGGAATTCCACCCATATGGATGGGAAAAAAGAATAAATAAATATCTTTTTTTTATTAATTCGATTATTACATTCCATTTCTTTTGTTCCTGTTCTTCTATCTCAGAAGAGGGTACTTTGAAAAAAAAAGAATAAGGGATTAATTCGTTCTGGATAGTCATTTCTTTAATCAGTGAATAGGAGCATACTCTAGATCGGAATCGTAGGGAAGTACTGCTTGATCATTTCTACCAACTTAAAGTCCCTATTTTTATTCGTTTTATAAATTGTAGAAATATCTCTTTTTTTGATACCTTACATTATCTCTATTACTAATCCTTTGTGCACTTTGGTGTTCCTAACCGTCCACTGATTTTTGATTGATCTACGGCATGGTAATAAATACAAGACAGTAATGAAAACTCCATACAGTTGATCTTTTACACCCGCTCCAAGATATGATGACTAATGAAAGAATCTTAATCTTGGGGTAAACAGTTTACACTGCTTATGTTTACTTCAACTTTATTCTTGTACATATGAAATGAGATTTTATCTTCTTACTGCAAACTTCTAAGTTGTTTTGTTTCACTCATATAACTATCTGGTTTAACTCATTGACCCGAATGATGAATAAAAAATAAAATACCTATTCAATACATTACATTCAACTTCTTTCCTTTACTTCTAGGAAAGAAGTATAAAGTTCATGTTCAACGAATCACACGTAGAGATATTGATAACACACATAGAGTTAATGGTATTTCATAACTAATAGATTGAGCAGCAGCTCGTAGACCACCTGAAAAGGAATATTTATTATTCGATCCGTATCCTGACATAAGAAGCCCAATAGGAGCAATACTTGAAATGGCGACCCATAAAAAAACACCTATACTGAGATCGGCTAAAATGAGGCGATACCCAAAAGGAATTACTAAATAACTTAGTAGAATTGATATGACCACTATAGACGGTCCAATACTAAACAAACGAACATCTCCTCTAGATGGGAGAAGGTCTTCTTTAAAAAGTAGTTTAGTTCCATCTGCTAGAGCTTGAAGAATTCCCAAGGGGCCGGCATATTCAGGCCCAATACGTTGTTGTATCGCTGCAGATATTTCTCTTTCTAACCACACAATTACTAGTACCCCTATTGTAATTCCCAATATAAGGGTCAAAATGGGTACAAAGATCCATATGAGTCCATATACTTCTTTTAAGGATTCCGATATAGAAAAAGAATTGATAGTTTGTACTTCTGTCGTATCAATTATCATTTCAACGATCAACCTCTCCCATAATGATATCTATACTACCTAGTATCGTCATGATATCAGCCAATTTCATTCTTTTAACTAGCTGAGGAAGAATTTGCAAATTTATGAAGCCGGGTGGACGAATTTTCCATCTCCAAGGGAAAACACTATTATCTCCTATCAAATAAATTCCTAATTCCCCTTTTGGGGCTTCTACTCTCACGTAAAGTTCTTGTTTCGACAATTCAAAATTGGGTGAAGGTTTTTTACTAATAAATCTATATTCAAAATCATTCCATTCGGAATTTTTTGCTCTATCAAAGCGTCGGACTTCTAAATTCTCATAGGGTCCTCCAGGAATTCCTTCTAGAGCCTGTTGAATTATTTTTATAGATTCCCTCATTTCACCGATTCGTACTAAATAACGAGCTAACGAATCTCCTTCTTTTTGCCATTGGACTTCCCAATCGAATTCATTGTAACACTCATAATTATCAATTTTACGAAGATCCCATTGTGTTCCAGAAGCTCGTAACATCGGTCCTGATAAACCCCAATTTATTGCTTCCTCTCCACCAATAATGCCCACTCCTTCGACTCGCTCCAAAAAAATGGGATTTCGCGTAATGAGTTTTTGATATTCAACAATTCCTGTTAAAAAATAATCGCAAAAATCCAAACATTTATCTATCCAGCCATAAGGTAGATCGGCAGCTACTCCTCCGATGCGGAAATAATTATGCATCATTCGCATACCTGTGGCGGCTTCGAATAAATCATATATCAATTCTCTCTCTCTGAAAATATAGAAAAAGGGAGTCTGCGCGCCGATATCCGCCATAAAAGGCCCAAGCCATAACAAATGAGAAGCTATACGGCTCAGCTCCAGCATAATTACTCTGATATAGCTAGCCCTTTTAGGTACTTGAACATTTTCCAGTTGTTCTGGTGCATTTACCGTTATTGCCTCTGTGAACATAGTAGCTAAATAATCCCAACGTGTTACATAAGGCAGATATTGTATAATTGTTCGGTTTTCCGCTATTTTTTCCATCCCTCTGTGTAAATAGCCCAATATGGGTTCACAGTCAATAACATCTTCACCATCGAGAGTAACGATCAGTCGAAGAACACCATGCATTGATGGGTGGTGAGGACCCATATTAACTATCATGAAATCTTTTTTTGTAGCCGGTACAGTCATATCTTTTCTTCCTTAATTCATTATTTCATGAATTCCTCAAAAAAGTAGGAGGTTCATCAAAATAAAAAATCTAATAACTACTATACTAATTCAAACGATTTAATTAACGATTTTTTGGCTCCCGAATATCCAACTGGTCAATTAATTTCTTATAACGCGCTCTATTTTTCTTTGACAAATAAGCCAGCAGACGTTGACGTTTTCTCAGAATTTTTTGTAGACCTCTTTGTGATAAAAAATCTCTTTTGTGCAATTCCAAATGTGAAGTAAGTCTTCGTATCTTATTGGTGAAACTTAATACTTGAAATTCAACAGAACCCCTGTTTTCTTCTTTTTCTTCTTGTGGAAGAAGTGAAATGAATGAATTTTTGACCATAAAACTTTTTTTATCTTTTTCTTTTCTTTCTTTTCCATGCCATGGATTTTACCGATCAGGAAAAATAAAATAATAATTATTATATTATGTCAATTTTTTTTAATCTAGTACACGCAAAAATTTAGATTTATCCGTTTCTATCTAAATCAAATTTTCCATTTGATTTAGATAGAAAAGAAAAGGATAATATATTTCTGCATTTACGAAAGAGAATGATTTCTTTGCACCTAAAAAGATTCTGTAGATTTCTTTCTAGATTCAATTGAATTGATACACAAGTAAATACGTATCATGTACCAGAACGTAACACACCATATGCGTACATCTTTCGGTTTTTATTTACTGAAAACGGCATGTGATATATAGGAAATATACTATTAAATAATTCTGAATCGTGGATACATACGTATCCTTGACATACTGAAACGACTACCATTATTGGTATCAAACCAATAGCGATTCATACAAGCTAAATCTTCTAATCGGTAATTGGGCCAAAGAAACAATTTGCATTTAATTAATTTATTTAAATCCGTATTAAGACGTTTGTCCTCATTCAAAAATTGTTCAGAGTTTCTTATGTTGTTTTCGTTGCAAAATACTGGATTTCTATTCACAATATCCCGATTATGAGAGTTGAAACAAATTAGAATTCTCAATTCTCTACGACGTCTAGGAGATAGAATATTTTCAGGAACAAAGAAATTATAATGATCTTGATCCCCATTCACAAATATATTGCCATGTCGTCCAGTGGATTTTTTCAAATTATTCTTATCAACATATCTTTTCTTTATGTATTTTCTATTAATTTGGTGTTTACTCTTATCGATCAATGAAATACTTATGGTTTGATATATAATGAATTTTCCATCCCTTCTTAAAGATAGACGAATTGGTTCGATAATTAATATTCCCCTTTTTATTAATTCTGTAAGAGCTAGATCTTTCTGAATCAGCATTACATCCAGATGCATCTCTCCTCTTTGAATCGAGGATATAGCAATTTCCCTTGGATTTATCAATCTAAGTAGGAGACAATATATCCTAACATTATTAATAATTTTTTGATTCAAGGGGTCATCCCATCTTAATTGAAAAATAAAATATTTTTTCAGGAACAAATCTAGTTCTCCTTCCTTATTTTTCTTGGATTGTTTTTTTTTTTTTTTACCTTTTTTAATGTTTGATCTCGTGCAATCCTCTTCAAGATATTCCTTTTGGTTTTGTTTTTGTGGATCTGATACAAGATTTGATTGACCCTCTTTTTCTTGGTTGGAATTTTGAAATTCTATTTTAACGGAATCTTTGATGTTTTGATTTTGACTAATATTTTTTTTATTTTGATTTTGACTAATATTTTTTTTATTTTGATTTTGACTAATATTTTTTTTATTTTGATTTTGACTAATATTTTTTTTATTTTGATTTTGACTAATATTTTTTTTATTTTGATTTTGACTAATATTTTTTTTATTTTGATTTTGACTAATATTTTTTTTATTTTGATTTTGACTAATATTTTTTTCATTTTGATTTTGACTAATATTTTTTTCATTTTGATTTTGACTAATATCATTTTCATAATAAATATTAGAAAGAAGTAATTTGATTGGTATGATCCACGGTTTAATCTTATATGCATCAAAAGGTAACACAAATTCTGGGAAGAACCAAGGTTCTAGATTTGATATGGTAGAATAATTTCGATTCATTCCCATCCAATCAAAAATTTTTTTTTGATGAGTCTTAGTCTTAGTATTTTTATTAGTATTTTTATAAATTTCGGTACCGATATACATATCGGTCCAGTCCTCAATATCACTATTGTTCTCAATATCACTATTGTTCTCAATATCACTATTGTTCTCAATATCACTATTGTTTCTAAGGCAAAAATGAAGAATTCTATAATCCAAATATTTTCTATCCAGATTTTTATGGGTATCAATAAAATATCCTTTTTTTAGGTAATCATCAATAGTCATATTTAGCAATACATAAAACGATTCGGGTTTCAGTGTGTATGAGTCCTTACTATCCCCATAATTTATATATTCATGTGATAAAAGATCATATCTGTAGTGTTTTTTAAATTTTTCTTTTTGACTCATCGATAAATCCACTGCACAAAAATTTTCATTCATGTAATGAATTAATCGGTCTTTTTCTTTTTTATATGAATACAATTTCATTGATTCTTTATTTTGAATAGTACAACGTTGATTGACTCTATTTCGCCATTTTTTCGGTACTAATCGAGACCATTTGCTCCGAGAAAAATTATATTGATAATGACCCTTTAACCAGTTTTTCCATTTATTCATTCCAGACTTATTAATTTTCTTATGCCTTGATTTGGAATCAAACCTTGATTTGGAATCAAATATTCCTCGTGTCATACAATAATACTTTATCTTGTCTTTAATAAAAGGATAGGTCCCGTGATCGTGATATTGAAGTACAGATCTCAGGTGATGGTTGTTAAATAATTGGGTTTGTGACAATTTGTAAAATACATATGCTTGGGACAAGGAAGATAAGTCGTGATAAGTGTTTAAATCATTTCTAATATTAGGATTAGAAAAGGACTTTTTTATAGTCGAAATAAAGTTCATTGTATCTTGATCTGTTTCATCAATTCCTTCTTGATTTCTTTCATCGTTGTAAATGGATTCATTGATAATTGTTTTTTTTAAAAGTTGTGCATTAACCTTAGAAATGGTAACCATACATTGCAAGATATCTATGTATATTTTTTCAATGAAAGATTTCATAAAATAATGTGATTTGCGTATTAATCGGGTATTTTTTCTTTGAAGTATCTGCCAAATATGTTTTTGTAATTCCGGTCTTTTATCATGATAGGCTAGAACTATTTTCTTCTTGTCTTTTGTGATTCCTTCTATTTGATTCCTTATTGTGATTGTCTTATCAGCAAGATCTTTCATTTTTTTTTCTATGAGTAAATAATTTGTCCAATTCATAGATCGAATTTGAATGGTCGATTCGTGAATAATCTGATTATTTTTTTTTGAATCTTTTGCATTTTCATTTGGTTCATGTACTTTTCCCTTCCTCAATTCAAATAAAGAAATTTGGTTCACTTTTTCAAGTTTCTTCATTATTCGTTTTAGAACTAGAACTGTTCGTTTTAGAACTAGAACTATTCGTTTTAGAACTAGAACTATTCGTTTTAGAACTCGTTTTAGAACTCGTTTTAGAACTAGAACTATTTTGATGACCCATCTTTTTTTTTCTTTTGAAACTTTTAGAGAGTTCTTTTTTACTTTTCTAATTTTTTTTTTGAGTTCCTTATATATGGGTTCAAAAAAAGAAGGTTGCTTTCGGGGAGAACCAAAAGGGAGTTCCGTTTCCATTCCCCAAACTGTTAAAAAACAAAAATTTTCTTTTTTTCCTTTTTTTTTCATTGGATCTCCATGATGAGATCGTATTTTAGATCTTCGCCAAGGTTTTAAACGAAAAGGAAATAAAATCTTTATCTGAATACCATCTGTTAACCAATCTTGGGGAAATTCTGTTTCTGATAATGGAACACCATTATAGGTGCATTTAACATGTATTTCTCTATTCCATTCCTTCAAATCCTCATACCACTCGGGGAATTGGAATAATAACATACGTCCAATATTTTTAGCTATTATCAATGAAGGCAATACAATGTTTTTTCTAAAAAAAGATTGGGTTATCAGCATCAAACCTCTTATTGCTTGAGCAAATATAATGCTATCCCAAATTTCTGATATTGTTATCCGTTCATCTTCCTCTTTTTTTTTTTTCTCCTCGTCTTTTTTTTTCCCAGTGTTTGTCTCTTCCTCTTCCTCCTCAAAGTCGGAAGTTTCGGATTCTGGGTTTCCCCCCACGGAATTCCTAAAAATAAGATTAATTATTCGATATCTATATCTATCAAAAAAAGAAAAAAAAAAGACTTTGTCTATTCGATCCAAAAAAAGCGGGGAATGAACATTTGTTTGAAATATTTCCCAAATAACTGTTTTACGTCTTTGAGCACGCATGGATCCTTGGATTATACCCCGATTAAAATCTGGTTGTTGCGAATAACGTATCAAAGCCACCTCTTCTGCTTCTGCTTCTGCTTCTGCTTCTGCTTCTGCTTGATCAATATTATCAGTATCGGTATCCAGATTTTTATCAGTATAGATCACCACCCGTTTCGCTTTTCTTGAACAAATTTCATAATCTTCCTTCTGTTCTTCTCCATTTTCTTGATCCAGTCCTTCTAATTCATCGGTCAATTTGTATGACCATCGAGGAACCTTTTTACTGATTTCTTCTATTCCAATGGATTTTTTTTCTTCTATTCCAATGGATTTTTTTTCTTCTATTCCAATGGATTTTTTTTCAGTTGTTGTTTGATCATTTGGATTGGTTGTAATTATGTCGAATACAAATCTCAAGGATTTTGCTTTACTTTCTGAATTAATTCTTCTTTCTTCTTCCAATAAAAATAAAGAAGATTCATCGATTGACGTTAAGAAATTAACAATATAATTAAATGATGATTTCTCATCAAGCGGATTCTTTTCATGTTCAAATTCTCGAGAATTTTTAGAAATAGGAAAGAGCCCATGAATCTTATTTATCCAAAACGTTTCTATGGAATCTACATCTTCTTCTTCTGTAGAAGTAATTAAATCATTTGTAGAAGTAATTAAATCATTTGTAGAAGTAATTAAATCATTCATGATTGTATGTGAATAGAATTTTTTTATTGTTCTTATTGTTCCACGATACGGTCCGCTCAAAAAAGGATCATACGCTTTTGGCAAGTATTCTTGCTCATTCTCATCGTTGCATAATCTGGTCCTTTTTTCAAGTATATCTAGAGCAAGAGATATCCTTTC
>NW_027021137.1:0-26559 GCF_036884655.1 Musa acuminata AAA Group
AAGTGGATATAGAAAGTATTGTTGCCGAGATCTATCTTTTTCTAAATATCCTTGTAATTCTTCCATTTACATTTCCACTTGAAGCAGGGGTAGGAGGCATTTATTGGGTTATCAAATGATACATAGTGCAATATGGTCAAAACAGGGTATTTTGTATTCTATTATGTATATAGAATACAATAGTAATAAAAATATATACCCCGAAAAGGAAACAGGGAGTCCAATCAATAGATCTTTTTATTCTCTTTTTCTATCGAATTGGTTTATCTTCGTTGTTTATCTTCGTTATAATTACAAGAGGATAACAAACCCTTTATTTTTGCAACCCGATCGCTCTTTTGACTTTGGAATTTATTCTCTTTATCAGTATACTGTTTCTTCTACACATCCGTTTCTAATCCATAATAAAGAATAGTTAGGATTTATTAAAAAAAAAGGAAAAAGAATCAATGGTCCACCCACAGGAGAACTCACCCTTTCCCGTATAAGGCACTAATCTATTTTTAACGTCTAATTAGATCGGGTAATCGTTCAATTCAAATTAAGAACATAAGCTCGTTGCTTTTTGTTTTACCAAAATTGGAACCATAGGCTCTATCCATTTATTCACTAGACCCAACTGTAAATGTGAATTTGTTTTGTCCCCTTCCCTTCCAAAAATTTTTTATTTTTGTAGCGATCCAGTAAGGATAAACTAAAAGTTCCACTTTCATTTGAATTTGTAATTTTTTAATAAAATATTTAATAAAATAAGAAATTTTTTTTATTACGACATGCTACTTTTTCCATTCATTACCCTTGAGGATCAGTCGTGGTCTTATAGACTCTACCAATAGTCTGGACGAATTTGTTGCTTCATCAAAATGTGTAAAAGATCATAGTCGCACTTAAAAGCCGAGTACTCTACCGTTGAGTTAGCAACCCGAATAAAATAAAATAAATAGGATATGTAGATACGATAAAAATGAAAAATCCATTAAATTGCACTGCACGACCCCATCAAAACATTGAACTAATAATAAATAAAAAAATATTTTATGTTTTATGATCGATTATACAAAATAAATAGAAAATGTACAGATCATATTTAAAAACACCAGATTCCTAAAAGAGATGCTAAAATTGTGACAGACCTACCAGTTTTTTATCAATTTTTTATTTTGTTAAGTTAAATTCCAAAATACGTCTTATATGACAGTAAACCCAACAATGCAAAACCCATTATTTGAGTAAAAGTGAAGTTAAAACCCAATATGGGGTCTGGATAAAGAGATTTATTTATCTATGATCAATTAATTTATCTATGATCAATTATATTTGTTCGATACACCATTGTCAATATGAATGCAATGTTGAGAAAACAAATAACAAATAAAGTAAATAAAATAAGGATTTGTATTGGGTTGGCACAACATAAATAAGAAATTTTGATGGAAAAAAATAAGGAAAAGATAAAGAAAAAATCTCGGGTTTACTCAATCAATAGAGGTACAATAAGCAAGATTAATCCCTTGTTTGTTGGTGGATTCCTATAACAAGAAAAAAGTAAATTTAAGTATGAATAGAGCAAGAAAAGGGAAAATTTTAGGTAAAAAATTGTAAGTAAAAAATTATACAAAGATAGATTTTATATTAATCATCTCCCCCCTTTTTTATTAATTTTGTTGTTTTTTCTTTTAATTAACTCGAGGTTTTTTCTTTAAAAAATTCTGCCTTACTTAAAATATCATAAACAGTTCCTGTAGGTTGAGCGCCCTTTTCAAGGAAATATAGAATAGCGGGAACGTTTAAATAAGTTTGATTCTTTATCGGATCATAAAAACCCACTTTTCGAAAATCTCTTCCTTCTCTTCGGGATCGAACATCAATTGCAACGATTCGATAGATGGCTCATTGGGATAGATGTACATAAACAATCCCCCCCCAGAAACGTATAGGAGGTTTTTCTCCTCATACGGCTCGAGCTCGAGAAAAAATTATTTTTATTTCGGTATATCTTTCTGTATATAATATCAAATAGTAAACACAAAATAATGACTCAAATCATAGTCTAATTCATTATTATTATTTTGTTCTTCCTAAAAAAAAAAAAAAAAATAAATTTCATTCGTACTCATAACTCAAGTTGGGTAATTCTGACAGAATTCGAAGGGAAATCCTTAGACATTTCTTGAGCCGTCTCTAACCTCTTTTGTTTGTCTCATCTCGAATCTATTTTTATTCCTAATTCTGATCCAATTTTTGAGACAATTGAAAATAGTGTTTCCTTGTTTCGGAATCCTTTATCTTTGCTTTGTAAAATCATTGGGTTTAGACATTACTTCGGTGATCCTTACTCCTTTCAAAAGGGCAGCAACATACCTTTTGTTTTTTTTATTTCTTTCTATAGAAATAGAATACCCATAGAAATAGAATACGAAGAATTGATTCCTCTGTGATACACTTTTTTTGATCGAAATAGTTTTATCAATTCCGATTATTTTATATTTTAAGGATATACTTACAAAGCTGGTCTAACTTATTGATTGATTGGCACTAACCCTAGATTCTTCCCCTTGATAAATGAATCAATCCTTTCCGCTCGAGCTCCACATCATGTACTATCAACCTAAGAAAAATTAGATTCCTAATGGAACAGACAAACTATGTCGAGCCAAGAGCATCTTCATTTGTATAGAAAATGGTGGATGTAAAAATCCACAGCGGATCATGTCCTTCAAGTCGCACGTTGCTTTCTACCACATCGTTTCAAACGAAGTTTTACCATAACATTCCTCTAATTTAGAATTCAATTTAATTTCAAACCGCAATGGAATTGATTTAATATGTAATCATGAATAGTCATTGGCTCGATGGGAACAACGGGAACTATATAATAGTCTATACTTTATACCTATGGATAGATAAGTATTCTATGGATAGATAAGTATTGTATTTATCCGGAGAAAGCTCAGCAAGGATCCAATTTCTTTAACTCGATATTCTATCATATGAATGAAACGTATTTTCTAAGAAAGATGTTTGCTTAAGACTTATTTACTTTACATCTCCAACAGATTGTTCGGGACGATCAATCATGAAATGCAGAATCTATTTTTCTAGAACAAAAAAAAACTATAAACCTCAAATCCTTTAATTTAATATATTTCCAATCCGGAAAAAAAAATAATTATTAGTCAAATAAACTGTTCCAATGACCAAAAAACAAAAAGGTCGTAAGTTTCTAGATACTATTGATTTATCATATTTCTCGAGTACCAACCAAGAGTTCATAAAAAAATGTTTTAAAAATCTCCGACTTCAACATCATGACTGGAACTATGTTTTCTAGTCATGACTAAACTGGATCTCTAATTCAATCACCAAGTCGACGCAATCACAATGAGTAGCTAAAAATTTTTAGCAGATATTTCATTCCCTAAGGAGACATAAATTTTACCATGTTCAATTGAATTATCAATTGGTTTTCTTTTAACCAAAGAAGTAAATTGATAATCTAGTTTATCTATTTTCATGAGTATGAAATAGAAAAGGTCTCATGTACGGCAACATTAAGATCCTTATTCTTTCTTTCATCTGAAAGAAAGAATCTGAATATTGTTACTGGGGGGTAATCATGGATATTTTTAAAATCAAAGATCCCCTTCCACAAATTCTTTTCACTTAAGTGAAAGGCCATTGTTATTGAAATACAACAACATTGTTATTGAAATACAACAACATTGTTATTGAAATACAACAATATAATAACAATACACAATATATATCATACATATAGGCATAGCGTAGGCCTTGTTTATTTTAGTTTATATAGATTTTGTTTTACTTCAGGTTCAACAATTTTTCATCAATTCCATAAAATCAAGTTAAAATATATGGAATATCAAAATTTCCCCCCAATCGCTACGTTACATTGATTTACAATTATTTTCATTTGAGGCATCTAAGATATAAGATAGAAAGAAATGGAATTCAGACAATTTTTATCCTATTTTTTCCCACGCCACAGCACAGCTTTAGAAGTTTTAAAACCAGTGATGAAATTAGTACGACAAACTCCCTACTCTTTAGTCTTCACATAGAATGTGAAATTGGGATACCCTATTTTTGACTTTAGGCTTTGTGTGGAAGGGAATAGAGATGCTTTTGTTTCACGCTTCAATTCGGAATGCATCATGTGAGAATTATAATTCATATTTAGAATTCATATTTCATGAATATGGGACATAATGAATATAACAATAGTACGAGCATATTATGAATGTGAATGATAGACCCCAAATTTCTCTTTTTTTTATTCAAAAAAACTTCCACCTGTATTTGACACTTTATTATGCTTGTGATAAATCAAATGGATTCTAAGAATCCATTCTAAGAATTCATTCTAAGAATTCAGAACAAAAGACATTCTAAGAATTCAGAACAAAAGAAAAGGTTGTTCTCTTTAAGATTTTCCGTTTTATGTGGGATACAATGTGATCCCATCTTTTGTTTCTGATGGAAACGATCTGGGACGGAAGGATTCGAACCTCCGAATAACGGGACCAAAACCCGCTGCCTTACCGCTTGGCCACGCCCCATTTTTCCTGTTTGGCACTAGTCAAGACTATTATTAGAATTAGTTATTCGTCAATCCCCCCCCCCCAAAAAAATACATAATACATAATAAAAACATATGGGGTATTTTGTTTGTTGCTAGGATTCAACACATGTAGATTAGATATAGAATCAAAAAAGTTAATTGATCATTACATAGAATTCAATTAAGATAATGTATGAAAGTAGAATTCCTTGTATTCTCATTGAGAATGGAAGGAAGGATTTTTGATTTGGGAGAGTTCAAAAAAAAAGAAGGATTTTTTGACTTGCCTTTTTCATTTTTCCCTTATAAAAATAACTCAATCAAAATAAAATTATCTAATCTACAAGAACGAAATGTTTGTTATGTTTAATATCTTTAGCTTAATCTGTATCTGTCTTAATTCTGTCCTTTATTCGAATAGTTTTTTCTTTGCCAAATTGCCTGAAGCTTATGCCGTTTTTCAATCCAATCGTAGATGTGATGCCTGTCATACCTGTTCTCTTTTTTCTCTTAGCCTTTGTTTGGCAAGCTGCTGTAAGTTTTCGATAAAATCCTTAATACTTTGCCAAATCCATCATGATTTATTCGACAAAAAAAATTATAAAAATGGATAAGATCGGCTAAGTCTTACATTAGAATTATAAACCCTCGATTAAAAAATGGAAATTCTTGTATATTGAGTAACCGCGGAGATGAATTTTGATCAGTTTATTTACTCGTTCTGACCTTTCAGTGAGTAAGGAGTTTATTAGGTCTAGGTCCCCTACAATACCTAATTGTCGATATGACAAGAAAATTTTTGTGAGGAAGGAATAAAAATCTTATTACAAAGAAATTCGTAAAAGTGACTTTCTTTTTCTTTTCAAATCAAAAAACTCCATTTTGGGGGTTATGATGTCAATCAAACAAAATAGTATATGTGGTAAAAAGAAAAAATAGGTAATCTATTCCCTTTTTCTAAAATGATCTTTTCTTGGAGATTGTGTAATGCTTACTCTCAAACTCTTTGTTTACACAGTAGTGATATTCTTTGTTTCTCTCTTCATCTTCGGATTCTTATCTAATGATCCGGGACGTAATCCTGGACGTGAGGAATAAAAAAAAATTGAGTTTTCTTTGTTTTTCTAATTTTTTCTTATTATTTTATCTATTCCATATATTCACTTTACCTATAAAAAAAATAAAGGAATCGAAATTCCTTCGAAATCGAAAGTATCAAGTAATCAGAGCGGGCGGAGAGAGAGGGATTCGAACCCTCGGTACGAATAACTCGTACAACGGATTAGCAATCCGCCGCTTTAGTCCACTCAGCCATCTCTCCCAATTTAAATAAATTGAAATTTCAATAAAATTTCAAATGAAATTGAAATTAACTATTTCAATTTAAATTGAAATTAAATAAAAAAGAAAGAAAATAATAAAAAAGAAAAATTTTTAATTTTTAAGATATTAATTATTAAGTTTAAGAAAGACATTAATATAATATTTTTATTAAGAAAGATATTAAACATTATAATTTAAGAAAGATATTAAACATTATAATTATAACATTATCATTAGAAATATGAACATTCTATTAAAATTTCTAATTATAGAATAGATTTCATTACAGATGAAATAAAAAAAAATAAAAAGTGAATAATTAAAATTAAAATTATTAATAAATTCTATCTAAATTTAAAGGTTAAAGGAATTGAAATTTTATTTTCAATTAAAGTAAAGAAAAAAACAAATTAAAGGTTTTTTTTATGTAATAAAAAATTTCTTAAATATTATAATATTAAATATTATAATATTATATTATAAGTAATTTTATAAGTAATTGTATATTATAAGTAATTATATATTAAGTAATTAATATATTATATTATAATAATATTATATTATAAGTAATTATATAATTAAGTAATTATATAATTATAATTATATAATTATATTTATATTAAGTTAAGTTAATTTTAATAATTTAAGTAATGTAATTATATAAGTAATTATATAATTATATTTATATTTAAGTTAATTTACATTTACGTAATTTAATTTAAGTTTCATTTAAGTAAGTTAAGAGTAAGTCAAGAACGAATTTGATCAAGAATTCCATTTAGATAAGATTCGAAACAGGTATCTCCAATAGAAAGAAAACCTTACTTCTTTAATTTTGTACGAAAGGTTTATTCTCCCGGCCTGGTCCTAGTTAAGTACTGGCCGGGCCAGTACCTCTTTTTTTGTCCAGCTTCAATGACCCCTTCAGACAGACTGAGAATGCCAGCAATCCAGCAAAGGAAAAGTATAAGTATAACTTTATACTGTTTTTAAAATTTATATATGTTATTTAGAAAAGCTTTGTGCTCTTCGCCTTTTAAGTCCCTGGCTGGCGGGACTAAATATGTGTCAACGTTATAATTTTAATGCTATCTTGATTGCGTCTCACTCCTTGTTCGACAAATAGTCCATTCATATACAATAATGTATATGTAGCGGGTATAGTTTAGTGGTAAAAGTGTGATTCGTTCTATTAACAACTTAAAAAGTTAAGGGGTCTCTCGGTTTTTTGCATACTCCGATCAAAAACTTTATTTCTTAAAAGGTTTAATCCTTTACCTCTCAATAGCATATTTTGAGGAAGAACATACATTCTCACGATTTGTATCCAAAGTCCAATTAGAAATTCTATTTTCGAATTGAATAAGAAAATTGGATTATGTATATGGAGTCGTGAAACATAATTTTTTTTGAATTGGATCAATTCTTCCATCGAATGAGTATGAATAAAGGATCTATGGATGAAGATACAAAAGTTTATTTCCAATCGTAACTAGATCTTAAATTTTGGTGTTGTAAAAGGGAAATTGAAGCCAAACAAGCTAGAAAAGGGTGGTTTTGGTTTACTAGAACCATCAGCATATTGTTTCAGCTCGGTGGAAACCAAATTCTTTTCCTCGGGATCCTGCGAGTGGAAATAGGAACGAAGTAACTAGACTAGACGGATTTGGTATAATCCCTCTCCTCTAGAGGGATCAATCTAGTAAGCGAGTAGTTTGGGATACATTCAGACAGAAAGGCTGACATAGATGTTATGGATCTAATTTTCTCTAGGAATACATCAATCTTCCATAAAGGAGCCGAATGAAATCAAAATTTCACGTTCGAGTTTTGAATTAGAGACGTTAAAAGTGATCAAGCAACGTCTCGACTATAACCCCTAGCCTTCCAAGCTAACGATGCGGGTTCGATTCCCGCTACCCGCTCCATATTTCTTATTATGTATTATACATCTTATTATGTTATGTATTATACATCTTATTATGTATTATACATACATGCACCATCAATTTAGATATGCATTCTTTTTTATTCCCTAAAATATTTCCGTGTAATTTGATTTTTTTATCCGAACAAAAAGAAAGTAAGAATACAAAAAAAATAAATAGGAATGAAAAGCGTCCATTGTCTAATGGATAGGACAGAGGTCTTCTAAACCTTTGGTATAGGTTCAAATCCTATTGGACGCAATTTATTTCCATCTATTTTTAAAATGGCTATACTTTTTAAAAATGGCTATATACTAAGAAACCCTTTTTGAATCATTCGAATCAGAACTATTTTTCTCAATGATTACTCTTGTACTAAGAATAGAATATACCAAGAATAGAATAAAAGTAAGAAATTTATGTTTGTTCCTGAAGTAAAAACAGTTCGATCTGTTCTTGAATAGCTTCCTTCAAAAGAAATTCTACTTCCTCGGTGAATGTCTTGGTAGAAGATATAATTTCTTGAAATTTAGGTTTATTGTTTTTTAAGTAGCTACGTAACTGACTGAGAAATTTCTTTACCTGTCCAATTTCTAGCGGATCAAGATATCCATTCGCTCCGGTATAAATAGTAGCTATCTGTTCTTCCACTGCGAGAGGGTCTGATTGGGATTGTTTAAGCAACTCGCGTAATCGTTGACCTCTTGCCAATTGATTCTGAGTAGCTTTATCGAGATCAGAAGCGAATTGTGCAAAGGCTTCTAACTCTGTGAATTGCGCTAGTTCCAATTTTGATTTGCCGGCTACTTGTTTCATGGCTTTAATTTGAGCTGCGGATCCTACTCTGGAAACGGAAATACCCACATTAATAGCAGGTCGGATTCCAGCATTGAATAGATCGGCAGATAAGAATATTTGTCCATCTGTAATGGAAATTACATTAGTAGGAATATAAGCTGAAACGTCTCCAGATTGAGTCTCAACTATCGGTAAAGCGGTCATACTTCCTTCACCTAAACTAGAATTTGATTTAGCGGCTCTTTCCAAAAGTCGTGAATGCAAATAAAAAACATCTCCTGGATAAGCTTCACGACCGGGAGGTCTTCTTAATAGAAGAGACATTTGGCGATAAGCTTGTGCCTGTTTGGAGAGATCATCATAAATTATTAAAGTATGTTGTCCACGATACATAAAAAACTCAGCCAGAGCCGCTCCCGTATAAGGAGCGAGGTATTGTAATGTAGCAGGTGAATCCGCCGTTTCGGCTACCACAATAGTATATTCCATCGCCCCCTTTTCCCGGAAAGTAGTCACTACCTGAGCCACAGAAGATGCTTTTTGACCAATAGCTACATAAACACATATTACATTTTGACCTTTTTGATTGAGAATCGTATCTGTGGCTACGGCTGTTTTGCCGGTCTGTCTGTCCCCAATAATTAATTCTCGCTGACCGCGTCCTATAGGGATCATCGAATCAATGGCAATAAGCCCCGTTTGAAGAGGCTCATATACAGAACGTCTAGAAATAATACCTGGGGCAGGAGATTCAATTAACCGAGATTCAGAAGCTGAAATTTCACCTCTCCCATCAATAGGTTTAGCCAGAGCATTTATAACACGACCCAAATAACCCTCACTCACAGGTATCTGAGCAATTCGTCCTGTTGCTTTTACGGAACTTCCCTCTTGTATCATCAAACCATCACCCATTAATACAACGCCAACATTATTTGATTCCAAATTCAGAGCAATGCCTATTGTACCCTCTTGAAACTCTACTAATTCACCTGCCATTACTTCATCAAGACCATGAACACGAGCAATTCCGTCGCCTACTTGAAGTACGGTACCGGTATTCACAATCTTTATTTCTCTACTATATTGTTCAATACGCTCACGAATAATATTACTAATTTCGTCGGCTCGAAGGGTTACCATTAGTGTTTCTTTATTCTTTTTAGGAAAGGAAGGAAAAGATAAAAATAATGCCTAAACTATAACTAAAAAAAGAAGGGCTAATCAGTTATTTCTTGCATGGCCCCGAGAATGCCAATATTAGCACGGATCGTACGGAAATGTAACTCGCTATTCAAGCAACTATTCAGAGTTCCTAGAGCTCCTTGTAAGGCTTGTTGAAAACTCGTTGTCGGACCTGATTAATCGCTCTTTGTTGTTCAAACTGAAGGGTTTCATTTTTGTAATTTTCTAATTGTTCCAAACTATTACTAGTGGCATTAATCAAATTTTGTTTTTCTCGTTCTATTTCAGAGTATCCATTCATTCGATACTCATCTGCTTCCATTTCCACTTTACGTAAGCGAGCCCGGGCTCTTTCGAGCTGCTCAATGGCCCCTTTACGTAATTCTTCCGAATTTCGAATAGTATTCAAAATCCTCTGTTTTCGATTATCTAATAAATCATTTAATGAAAGTAGATTATCTTATCATTAATTTCAAAACTTCCATGATCTCTTCCCGAACCAAACATGAATCTTTCGATTCATTTGGCTCTCACGCTCAATTATTTATTTTATTTATGGTGTGGGTATTCCCATATCTTTTTAATGTTTTATTTATGGTGTGGGTATTCCCATATCTTTTTTAATGTAATGAGCCTACCCTCTCTTTTCTGTTTGTATTCAAAGATGTCAAAACTGATACAAGACCAGAATATCAGGAGGACTCTTCCGACTAGACCAGACAAAAATCTAGAATTGTCAGCAAAGTTGTTTCTTTATTTGTATTTTATTTATATTTGTTTTGTATTTTATTTATCATTTTCATTTTTAGAATTCTATTTCATTTTTCATTTTAAAAAAATGAAAATAATAATTATTATATTTTTTATTTGTTTCTTCAAGTCCAAAAATTCCTCTTTTTTTATACATAGGTCGTCATTTCGGCATTAGATAAAAAAAGCAAAGTGCTCATTTTTCTAGTAAATGGTTCAAATTCTTTTATCGATATGAGTGTTCTATATCAAATCAAATAAATTACCAACTATTTTTTTTTTAACCATTTCGTTACTAACGTAGTGGTAGAAGTGGTAGAAAGAGTACCATGTTTTACCTGGACTTTAAACAATTTAGCTTTAACCATGTTAATGGTCTCACATTATTGGTTGATAGAGAATCAAAGTGGATTTACCAATAAGTCACGAAATGCTATGGTTCTTACATATGATTTCTTAATTTATTCAGAAGTAATTCGTCGAGATCGTGCACCTTTTTCCTATTTCTCCTATAAATACCATAAATAAAGTGCAGCTGGATGGATCCAACCTATTCTTGAAATACACAACTCGCACACACTCCCTTTCCAAAATAAATCAATACACCAAGCACTACACTTAGATTTATTGGATTTGTTGCTAAAATATCGGTATTAAACCCGAAACTCCCGGCGGATGGCCAGTGACCCAAGGAAACGAAAGAATCGATTACATTTTTCATATGCTCCCCTCTCTTATGGATAGGACTAACAAAGAACAGAGTTCTTTTTGTATCACTTCACTCGCCTTTTTTTGATCGATTTCTTTTTATTAATTTCATTTCCACTTTATTTAATGGCAATAGATTAAATCATTTGTTTGAAATTTATTATTTTTTAAGTTTTCAAGAAGTTTCCAATAAGATACTTTACTTAGGTCTTAGATCTCATATCAATTGATAACTATTTCGTTTGTTGAAACGCTTCGAACAATGAAAGTAAAAAAGTTTTCTATTGTACTAAGCTAAGGACAGAAAGGAAGAAAGCAAGCGAATCTGGTAATTCCTCATCCTCAAATCAGCCCTTCCTGGCGTATTGTCTCAACAAATAAGTAATTTATAAGTAAAGTGTAAATATAATTCGAAGAAGCAAAGGGCAATTCCAAGTTAAAGTTAATAAAATAAGAAAAAAGTATGTAAGGTACTTTTTTCTATTTATTTCTAGGATTAAACAAAAGGATTCGCAAATAAAAGCGCTAACGCCACGACCAGTCCGTAAATTGTTAAAGCTTCCATAAAAGCTAGACTAAGCAATAAAGTACCTCGTATTTTACCCTCTGCTTCTGGTTGTCTCGCAATACCTTCTACAGCTTGGCCTGCAGCAGTACCTTGACCAACTCCAGGTCCAATAGAAGCAAGCCCCACGGCAATCCAGCAGCAATAACGGAAGCGGCAGAAATCAGTGGATTCATGGTAAGTTCCTCGCACAAAAAAAAAGAAATGGTTAATGATACAATCAACCAATGAATTATTACTCATTTTATCATTAAGATCCAGCGGTCCGAAGTAACTAAAAACTCCGAATTGAAATGATAATATTACTAAATTACTGAACTGAATCGTCACAACTATCTCGTTTTTACCCATAATGGAGTTTTTGTAAATCCATATGCATACAGTTCTAACTATTGTATTTCTTTGTTTCGAACCACTCTTTCATTTAATTCTTCGTTCTTTACTACACCATTCTTGAGTTCATCTCTTTGTTCATTCAATCCACAATCACAGACAAAATAGAAGGACTGATATTGAAATCCGTCTAAATGGAGTGTGACTAAATGCAGTGTGAGCTGCAATCAATATCAATCAAATTAATACCAATACAAATCAATATCAATATATCAATATGTAGTAATATAAAAGTATGTAGTAGTACCAATATCAATATATAGTAATAATTAATACTAATAATTATCGATAATATAATTATAAATGATTATATTAACTAATACTTAATTGATACTTAGATATTTTACATATGAATATTAATACTTATATTAATATTAACTATTAAACTAATTATTAATGTTAACTAATACTTATTTTATTACTTATATTTATTTACTTATATTTATTTATTTATTTATTATTATTTATTATTATATTTATTATATTATTATTATATTAATATTATTATTATATATATTATCATTATAGGATTATATTATGTATAGGATTATATTTTATATTATGTATAGGATTATATTATGATTACAGAGTAGAAGTTATGATTATAAAAATAGTAATAGTATGTAATTAAGTAATAGCATGTAATTAAGTAATAGCATGTAATTATGTAATATAGTGATGTTATATAGGATGATAGGGATAGCCTTATATAACTAATGAATATCTAATGTCATTCTAATATGACATATATATTTGTTTCTTCCATAACGTAAACCACCCGCATTTTTTTTAGATTAAATCGGATTCTAGAATCATTCCTAGAAACATAGACGGGGTCCGAGCTTATAGACATTACATACATCTAGTATAACCTCCCCAACCCTTCTTTTTTTTTTTACAATTCTGTAATACCGTCCATCTTTTCTCCTAAAACTCTAAGTCATATAGTAATACGTTATTATGTTCCCCAACCAATTGGATTATCTTGAACCACGCATGAATTGGGATAAACTTACTTAATAATAATAATAAAAAATAATAATAAAAAGACTATTTTGAAAGCTAGTCAATGATGACCCTCCATGGATTCACCTATATAAGCCGCAGCTAACGTTGCAAAAATAAGAGCTTGAATACCACTTGTAAATAATCCAAGAAACATGACAGGTATAGGAACTACTGAAGGGACTAAAGAAACAAGAACGACAACTACTAATTCATCAGCCAATATATTCCCGAAAAGTCGAAAACTAAGAGATAAGGGTTTTGTGAAATCTTTAGGATGTTAATTGGTAAAAGTATTGGAGTTGGTTGAATGTATTTCCCAAAATAACCCAATCCTTTTTTGCTAAGACCCGCATAAAAATATGCGACTGACGTGAGTAAAGCTAAAGCAACAGTAGTATTTATATCATTCGTGGGCGCAGCTAACTCCCCATGAGGTAACTGTATAATTTTCCAAGGTAAAAGAGCACCTGACCAGTTAGAAACAAAAATAAATAGGAACATAGTTCCAATAAAGGGAACCCAAGGACCATATTCTTCTCCAATCTGGGTTTTGCTCAAGTCTCGAATAAATTCAAGGACATATTCGAAGAAATTCTGACCGCCGGTCGGAATGGTTTGTGGATTCCGAACAGCTAGGATCACCGAACCTAATAAGATAGCAATTACTACCCAAGAAGTGATAAGTACTTGGGCATGGACTTGTAAACCTCCTATTTGCCAATAGAAATGTTGGCCTACTTCTACACCCGATATATCGTATAACCCCTTGAGTGTTTTAATGGAACATGGTATAACATTCATATGGTCCTCTAACAAAAATTGAACTTCAAAAAATAAATTATTTTGATTCAACCATCTCTTTCTCAACTCACCAACTTGAATCACTAATTGTATTCATCAATCGTATATTTAGGATATCAAGAAATTACATAGGATACCAAGAAATCACATAACATCATAACATATTATCAATATGCCCACATTTCCATTTTGTTTTTTCTTTTTTTTAATTCAAGAATAGTAACCGATCCAATAAATCTATAAAATCCCCAAATAATTAACTAATTATTCTTAATCATAATCAACGATTTCTTATATAGCTACAACGGCCCTCACAAATTGCGGATACTAATTTGTTAAGAACCAATCGGATTGAAGCTATAGCGTCATCATTGGCTGGGATCGAAATATCTGCGAGATCGGGGTCACAATTTGTATCGATTAAACAAATCGTCGGAATCCCTAAAATTACACATTCTCGAAGAGCCATATATTCTTCTTGCTGATCAACGATGATCACAATATCAGGCAATCCCGTCATATATTTGATACCGCCGAGATATGTTTGCAAGGCAGATAATTTTCTCTTCAACATTGCGGCATCTCTTTTGGGAAGACGGTTGAGTTTCCCCATCTTTTGTTCTGCTCTTAAATCCCTGAACTTTTGAAGTCTCGTTTCCGTAGTAGACCAATTCGTTAACATACCACCGAGCCATTTTTTATTAACATAATGACACCGGGCCCTTATTGCAGCTGATGCTACTGAATCCGCTGCTTTATTTTTGGTACCAACAATTAAGAAGTTTTTTCCCCTACTTGCTGCATCAAAAACTAAATCACAGGCTTCTGATAAAAAACGAGCCGTTCTAGTGAGATTTGTAATATGAATACCTTTACGCTTTGCAGAGATGTAAGGGGCCATTCTAGGATTCCATTTCTTAGTACCATGACCAAAATGAACTCCGGCCTCCATCATCTCTTCCAAATTGATGTTCCAATATCTTCTTGTCATTTTTCCCCACACTTCCTTTTTGTTTTTTCTTTTTTATTTTTTTAACAAAGAGACGAGGTACTTTGAAATAAATAATTGTTCCGATGGAACCTTCTACCGGGAATTAACCGTTGATACACGGTACAAACCATTAATGTCTTTTAATTACTTATTTTTTTTTTACCAAATCAATACTCGGACCAGATAGTTAAGTTAAAAGACAGATAGTTAAAAGTGAAAAGATAGTTAAAGTAAAAGAATCTGCTCTTAGGAATCATGAAATCGCGTAAACGATTGTTCTGATGTCTCATGGAAATGGGACGTAAGAACAAAATAATTCTCTATGGTGTAACAAAATATCTCTCATTTCCAAATCGAATAGATTCTTTCTTTTGATTTCCAAATAAATGTTCTTGTCTTGCCTTGAACGGTGCACTAATTTTTTGAATCCGGTACCAACGGGTATAATCCCACCCAGAACAACGTTCTCTTTCAGGCCTTTCAACCAATCAATACGACCTCGTAGAGCAGCTTTTGCTAAAACTCGAGCGGTTTCTTGAAAACTTGCTTCGGATATGAAACTTTGAGTATTCAAAGATGCCCTCGTTATTCCCAATAGGATTGCCCGATAAGAGATCGCTTCGTCCAAAGCGCGCCCCGCTCGTTCCGCTCGCAACAATCCGATTAATTCCCCAGGTGAAAAAACATTAGACATTCCATCTTCTGAAACCAACACTTTTGATGTTACTTGACGTACAATAATCTCTATATGTCTATTATGGATCTGTACCCCCTGGGATCGATAAACCTTTTGGATTTTATTAACCAAAGAGATACGACTTTGAACTATGGTTAGCTCCGCTTGAATCAAGAATCCCCAGGGGATTCCAAGAATTTTTGGTATACCTTCGTTCCAACCTTCAACTCTCCTTTCGAGGTTCATCGATATTGAATCAATAGAACGTACTTCTAAGATTTGTTCCACTTTTGGAAGACCTTGCGTTATGTCACCAGATCTCGATTTTTCATATATAAATGTAACTAATGTATCTCCTTCGTAAAAGATTTCTCCATAATGGCCATGAACAGTAGCTCCTGGAGTGGCCAAATAGGGCTTAGCCGATCTTATAACTAAGGAGTCAACATGAACAATTATGATCTGACCAGATTTTTCTACGTGTGGTTCGTATTTGAATAGACATACATTTTCACAAAAAAATTGTCCAAGACGAATTTTTTTAGATGTCTCTTCCCAATAATCGTGATGGAGAAAGTGCCAATTCAAATGGAATGGATTCAAAATGATGTTACATGCATGGATCGGGGTTATAAATCCTCCTATTTTCATCTATTAAACAGTATTTAAGTACTTGAAGTACTTGGAAAGTCTGTTGAAAATTGTCAAGTAGCAAATATTTCTTTAACAAGATCTGATTATAAGTTATTAAATGGTAAGATGAATAGAAATTTGCTATTTTAGGTACAATAGTGCCTAAGGGACCCAGCAAATCCTTAATTGGGATTATGGGATCCGATTCTTTTGTCATATTGTTATATTTTGAACCATTGAATGGGCCAATTCGAAAACAATTGGATGATGACAAAATTATCAAAGATTGGCATTCCTTATTTCGATTTAACAATGTACCAATAGTACCTTGATGTTGGGTAAGTGATTGAATCCTGGCCTTGTAAAAAAAAGGATTGATATTTGTGCGATCTAATCCATTATCGGAAATCAATCCGGAACTTGCCCTATCATATCTTTTTCCGGTATACGAAATAGTGGACTTGACTAACTCAATTCTTATGAAATCTCGAATCAGATCATTTGTTCTTACCTCAACAAAGGAAGCGTGAACCTCTTCCGGAGAACCTTTTTGCTCTTGATCCCAATTCAATACTAAGCAAGTCCGAACTAATTGAATACTTGTGTGAGAAATTCCTCGAATTGACTTGCCATTTCCATGAAGGATATAATTGACAACTCTAAGTTGGACATTATCCTTTTCCCGCAGGAGATCTTGAGGAAAAAGTGTTGCTAAATTTATGCCATCAGCTATTTCATATGTGACTACGGGTCGAACCAAAACAAAATACTTTTTCTTGGTAGGTGTGATCCGTTGGACATAGATCCAATTTTTCCATTTTTTTGATTCCTTAGAAATTTTTTTTTCTGTTTCCGGTGGTATCAAAATGCCGCTGTGCCTGGATATCTTATCTGCCTCTCCAGGAAAATAAATATCTCCGGAAAATATTTTTAGTTCAATATTTTTTTTTTTTCTCTCCACTCGGACTAATCCGCCTACTCGACTTCTTGTATTTAAAGCGAGTTGTGTATCTACTCCAATGATACTATTGTTCCGGACCATTATCAACGAAGATCCGGGTAAGATATGCACTTCTTCGAGAATGAAAAAAAACCGATCTACTTTCGTTTGGTATTTCGGACTAAATTCTTTTGGTCCTCGATACTCAATCAAATCCTCTTTTTTTATGATTGAATTGACCTCTACGGTTCCATATTTAGTAATTCCTGAATTGCTTCTTCTGTATCGTGGATCATCAAAATAAGCAAGAATACTATTTCTACGTAAAATACCCTGTTTTGGTATTTCGATCGAAATACCAAAACAGGGTATTAGTTCTTTCTCTCGTTCTTGATTGTATTGTAATGGGATGATGAATCTATTTCTTCGCTTTTTCGCCAAGAAATAAGAATTCCCTTGGATAATAGAAGGATATATGAAATTCAAATGACCATTAGACATCGTTTGATCAGGTCTTATTGAATAGTCAATAATTTTCTTATCTTTTTTACCAGAAGTATCCAACAATTTATGTCTTATTCGACCATTAGTCATTGATAGGTCAGAGATATATCTTTCTTCGACAGAAAAAGAATAAACATTCATTTGATCTTGATCCTTGTGGAGCGAAAAAGACACTATACTGGATCTGCACGGACCTCCCGCTAATATCCATAAATGACTCGTTTTTGATAATAGATGAACATTACCATATGTATATTCAGGTGCATGGTGGACATCGGTACTCCAGTGCATTTCTCCCTCTGATTCAGAATAAATATGTTTTCGTACCTTCTCTTTAAAATGAAAAGTGGACGTTCCAGCACGAATCTCAGCAATCACTTGTTCTGATTCTACATATTGATTATTTTGAACTAAAATAAAACTTTTTGGTGGAATATTTACATTATGTAGAATATCCCGACTCTCAATAGTTACATACAAGTCTATAGAACATAGAAAAGCAGGATGCCCATGACGGGTACGTGTGGGATGAACCAAATCCTCATTGAATTTTATTTTTCCATTAGAAGGAGCTCGTACATGCTCGGCAGTACCGCCTGTGAATACTCCACCGGTATGAAAAGTTCTTAATGTTAGTTGAGTTCCTGGTTCCCCAATTGATTGACCCGCAATAATACCTACAGCTTCTCCCAATTCGACCAGGTCGCCATGAGTAGGACTCCGACCATAACATAATTGGCAGATCCAAGATGTACTCCTGCAAGTAAAGGGGGTTCGAATATATATTGGTTGTGCTCGAAAGGTTATGAATCGATTGACAAGTCCAATCCCAATATCTTGATTTCGAGTGGCAAGGCATCGTAGACCGATATATATATCGTCCGCTAATACACGACCAATTAGTGTTTGGACAAAAATTTTTTCCGTCATCCCATTTCGAGGACTCACGGAAATACCTCGGATAGTGCCACAATCTGTTCTACGTACAATAATATGTTGAACTACTTCAACAAGTCTACGTGTGAGGTATCCAGCATCTGATGTTCGTACAGCAGTATCTACAACTCCTTTGCGGGCTCCATAACAGGAAATTATATATTCTGTCAAAGAAAGTCCTTCACGTAAATTGCTTTGAATGGGTAAATCAATCATTTGTCCTTGGGGATCCGACATTAATCCTCTCATACCTACTAATTGGTGTATCTGAGATGCATTTCCCCTAGCTCCCGAAAAGGACATTAGATATACTGGATTAGAAGGATCAGTCATCCGAAAATTAGGATTCATTTCTTGTCTCAAATATTCACTTGTAGCATACCATATCTCAATGGATTGACGTAATTTTTCTACCGCGTGTACATTCCCATAATGATGGTGTTTATCCAAAATAAAACTTTGTTGTTCAGCGTCTTGGACTAACCATCCCTTAGAAGGGATTGTTAAAAGATCATCAATTCCTAATGAAATAGATGTAGCAGTGGCTTGTTGGAAACCCAAAGTCTTTACTTGATCCAAGATATGTGATGTATATGCCATTCCGAAATGATCTATTAACCTGCTAATAAGTCGTTTCATAACAGTTCCATTTATCACTTTATTGTGAAAGACCAGATCGGCCCGTTCTGCCATAAGTACAGTACCTCTTATATTTATTCTGCTAAGTAGGATTCGACAATGGACCTGAGTTAGTGATTCGAAAACTTCCTTTCCTCAATCTCAATCTTGATTCACGCAGAAATTCAGAAATTATGATACCAGTGAAATTGGGGAGACCCGAATTCCCATGGGCACGAACATCGCCTAATCTGATTTCTTAGTTTAGATAGCGTATGAGTAGGCTCGACAAAACCCCTGTATGGCTTCTTCTATTTCCCGATAAAAAGAAATATGACCAAGAGTAGTTCGAATGTATATACAACGGATTTCCTTTGTTACACTTCCTTCTATTAGATAGTGCCCATAAATCTCATGATAAGTACCCAAAGATTCATATTGAACTTCGATGGGAACTTCTCTTGAGCCAATGACACGTTGATCTAGTCTCCATCGGAGCCACAAAGGACTATCTAAACTAATTCGTTTCTGTTGATAAGCTCCAAGTGCATCATAGGAACTAGAAAAATAGGGTTCTTTCTTTTCCGTATACCTATAGTCATTTTTTTTATTGTCAACCTTTTTATTTTGGTAGTTTCCGCAACTATATCTATATGGATTATACCTATTTGCACAAATACCTCGACGATTCCCGATCGTTAATAAATAGAGTCCGATAAGCATATCTTGAGTTGGTACGGAAATAGGATCCCCAATAGCTGGAGACAAGAGATTCATATGAGAAAACATAAGTAAACGAGCCTCCGCTTGAGCTTCCAAAGATAAAGGTACATGAACAGCCATTTGATCCCCATCAAAGTCTGCATTGAAACCCTTACAAACTAATGGATGTAAACAAATAGCGCGTCCCTCCACTAAAAAGGGTTGGAACGCCTGTATGCCTAATCTGTGCAGGGTGGGTGCTCTATTCAATAATACAGGATGCCCCCGCATAACTTCTTGAAGTATTTCCCATACAATGGGTTCTTTTTCCCGAATTTTACTTTTAGCAATTCCTATGTTAGAAGCAACATGTTGTCTGATTAGACCACGAATTACAAATGTTTGGAAAAGCTCTATTGCTATTTCTCGAGGTAATCCACACTGATGTAATGAAAGCGAAGGACCCACGACAATGACGGAACGTCCCGAATAATCGACACGTTTACCAAGCAGAGTCTCACGAAATCTTCCCTCTTTGCCTTCAATTACATCTGAAAATGACTTGTAAACTTTATTATGACCATCCCTCATTGGTTGTCCACGGATCCCATTATCAAGAAGTGTATCCACGGCCTCTTGTACCAATTTCTCCTGACACATTACTAATTCCCCTGGCGTAGATCTACTTGTTGCTAATAGATCGGTAAGAGTATTATTCCGATAGATAACTCGTCTATAGAGTTCATTAATATCCGAACTCATTAGTTTACCCCCATCTATCTGAATGATTGGTCTCAACTCGGGAGGAAGAACTGGTAATAAGCACAAAACCATCCATTCTGGTTCTACATTTGTTCGAATAAAATGTTTAGCTAATTCCATGCGTCTAACCAAAAAATCCTTTCTTCTTCTAATTTTTCTATCTTCCCATTCATTTCCAGTGGACCCCTCCTCCCCTAATTCCTTCCATTCTACTAATGAATTACCCGTAATAATTCGCAAATCTGAATCGGCTAATTGTTCTCTGATAGCACCTGCTCCTGTAGAGATTTCTCGATTTCGAAATGTCTCGAAGCCTTGGGTAGTAAAAAAAAGTGGTATGCTGTATTTCCGAGATTGGATTTCATATTCGAATAAACCTCGTAATCGTAAGAAAGTAGGTTTTTTCGCTATGGGCCTAGCAAAAGAAAAATCGAGATAGGTTCCTGTAGGATTGGATTCCCCCTTTTAAAATCGGACGTGAAGGTTTCCTTTCATCCGGCTCAAGTAGTTACCTCAAAAAGGGGATTCTTTCTTATTTAAAAAGTTTGTTCGAAAAACCCTACAAACAAAGAACTACTCCTTACTCAAGTTCCCACTAAGGACCAACGATTCATTCTTCTTTTTTTACTTTCATTTTCCGAATTACTTATGACAAAATAAAAATGTAGGATTTTTGAGTAGTCTACTTCCCGTCAAATGATGAATCCCCTTAAAAGAATACTTTGGGACTCGTAAGGGATTTACTTGTCTATATATCGTTCTATTCGATCCTTTAGGTCCCTACTCACCTCGATGGTTATCCCATGATGCCCCTTGAAGCATATATGCGATAGATAGACTTCTGTAACCATACTATATTTGCTTGCTTAAACGGAATCTCTCTATAAAGAAATGGAATAGCTGATTCCACAAAAAAGTGTTTTTTCACGAGGTATAACTAGCAATTCCTATTTATACGGAATCGACCATGGATCAATTCCCCTTGCATTTGGAAGTATTGAATACACCTATAATTCTGAGTTTCGTGTTACTTTTACTTCTCCCAAAACACATGTCAGAGCCGGGGGCACCCCAATCGGATTGAATGGGATGACAGTTTCTCAGTCCGAATCTGTAAAACGAAAATTTTGATCAAATCACACATCGCAGTATACTAGGCCTTCTAATTCCTTAAGGGGTTTATCTAAAAGATTCGCGATATAACTAGGAAGACGTTTCAAATACCACACATGAGTCACTGGACATGCGAGTTTGATGTATCCCATTTGATATCTTCGTATCCGAGAATCAACAAATTCCACCCCGCATTGTTCACAAAATTTCGGGTCTTCTTTTTCAGCTCCAATCACTCGATAATTTCCACAAGCACAAATTCCACTTTTTATGGGCCCAGAGATTCTTTCACAAAACAATCCATCTTTTTCTGGTTTATTGGTCTTATAATGAAACGTATAGGGCTTTGTCACCTCTCCAACTATCTCTCCATTAGGTAAAATTTTGTTGGCCCAAGCCTTTATTTGTTGAGGAGAAACTAGTCCAATTCGAAGTTGTTGATGTTTATACCGGTCAATCATAGAATAGAAATTCTGATTCATTCAGATCAAGCTTCCTTCCTATTAATCTGGAAGTTCTTCTCAGATACAAGGAAATGATTCAGTTCTAGAGCTAAAGATCGTAGTTCTCGAACGAGCAATCGAAAAGATTCTGGAGCATCTTCTGGGTTAGATACTCTTCCTCCAATGATCGTAGCACCAAGTACTTCTTGACGAGCTCTAATATGATCAGATTTATAAGTAAGCATCTCTTGTAAAATATGAGCAACACCAAATCCCTCTAGAGCCCAAACTTCCATTTCCCCTACTCGTTGTCCCCCTTGCTTCGCCCTTCCTCTAAGGGGTTGTTGTGTAACAAGTGCGTAATGTCCACTAGAACGTCCATGGATTTTATCATCAACTTGATGAATTAATTTTAAAATATAGGACTTTCCTATTAGAACAGGTTGTTCAAAAGGATTTCCTGTTCTTCCATCAAATATTCTGCTTTTTCCCGGATATTCGGGTTCAAATACCCATGGATTTTTTGTTTGCTTACTGGCTTCATATAATTCGGAAAACACTAGTTTTCTCGAAGCCTCTTGCTCATATCTCTCATCAAAAGGTGCTATTCTATAATGTCTCTTTAGCAGATCCCCCGCTAACCCGAGCGAGCATTCAAATATCTGTCCCACATTCATTCGTGATGGTACTCCTAATGGGTTGAAGACCATATCAACAGGTGTTCCATCTTGCAAATAGGGCATATCTTGTCTAGGCAAAATTTTTGAAATGATACCCTTATTCCCATGTCTTCCAGCTACTTTATCACCTACTTTGATTTCACGTTTCTGTGAAATATATACACGAATCATTTCTGAATTATAACAGGAACCCCCCTTTTTCCGGATCCATCTCACATCAATAACGCGACCTCTTCCGCCTATAGGTAGTTTTAGAGAAGTTTCTTTTGCAGTGGATACCTGAATTCCAAGTATGGCTCGTAATAATCTATCCTCTGGAGCATACGACGATTCGTTTGCTGTCTGAGGTGTTAATTTACCTACTAAAATATCACCTGTTTCTACCCAAGATCCCAGCATCACAACTCCATTTCTGTCTAAATTGCGGAGTAAATGAGCCTCTAGATGTGGTATTTCCTTAGTGATTCTTTCAGGTCCTTGGCTTGTCACATGAGTCTGAATTTCATATTTCCGGATGTGAAAAGAAGTATAAATATCTTCATATACCAGACGTTCGCTAATTAGTACTGCGTCTTCAGAATTGTAACCCTCCCATGGCATATAAGCTACTAATACGTTTTTTCCTAAAGCAAGTTCCCCCCCAACTGTAGCCGCACCGTCCGCTAAAATTTGTCCTTTTTTAATGCATTTACCCCGCGGAACCTGAGGTTTTTGATGCATACAAGTATTTTTGTTGGAACGTTGATAGATAACTAATGGAATACTTATACTTATAGTAGTGTCCCCATTACTTGATAAAATGATCTTGTGAGGGTCAGTATAAATGATCTTTCCCTCGTGTTCGGCTATAGCGGAAACCCCCGAATCCAGAGCCGTTTGGCGTTCCAGTCCAGTTCCAACAATGCACCTCTCGGACTGAGAAAGCGGAACTGCTTGGCGCTGCATATTAGAACTCATTAAAGCCCGATTCGCATCATTATGCTCGATAAAAGGAATGAGGGAAGCTCCAATAGAAAAATATTGGAAGGGAAAAATACTTCTAAGATGAATCTGTTCCCATGCAATAGTCAGGAACTCTTGACGGTATCGGGCTGGAACAACCTGTTCTTCCTGAATACCCCGATTCAAGGCCAAAGAATTTCCCGCTGCTACCATATAATATTCATCTCTATTTGGTGATAAATAAACTATCTGTGCCTCTTTTGATCTTTCAGATATTTCATAAAATGGACTCTCTATAGATCCCCAATGGCCAATCCTCACATGAATGGCTAAGGATCCAATAAGTCCAACATTGATTCCTTCGGACGTGTCAATTGGACAAATACGTCCATAGTGGCTAGGATGAATATCTCGTATCCGAAAACTAGCAGTTCGCCCCGTCAATCCTCCAGGACCCAAATAACTCAATTTTCGCCCATGAACGATTTGTGTCAATGGATTAGTTCGATCCAAAACTTGAGATAAAGGATGTAGGCCAAAAAACGATTCATAAGTGGTTGTTAATGAAGTTGAAGTTACCAAATTTTGAGGAGTCGGTATCAATTTATGCCGAATTGCTCCACATATAGTTCCTCGAACCGCATTTTCTAAACGAACAAGAGCCAGTCCGAATTGATCCTGTAACAGATCCGCTATAGAACGAATCCGTTTATTTTTCAAGTGATTCATATCGTCAAGTGTACCCATTCCAAATTTAATTCCGATCAAATGATCCGCAGCAGCCAATACATCTCGTGGTAATAAAAATGTATTGTTCTGAGGTATATCAAGATTCAGTCTCCGGTTCATATTTCGTCGACCAATCCTTCCTAATTCACATCTTTGTTGAAAAAATTTCTTTTGTAATTCTTTACATAAAGACTCAGAAAATACCGGATCCCCGCCTACACAAGCAAATTGTTGATAAAATTCCAAAATAGCATTTTCTTTTGACCCAATCTTTTTTTTCTCCTTATCATTCGGGAAAGACAAGAAAATTTCAGGGTAACAAACATTATCTAGAATTTCTCTTAGATTCGAACCCATAGCTGATGATAGAATTAGAATAGATATTTTTTGTTTCCTACTTACACGGGCCCATATCCTTGCTTTTCTATCAATTTCTAATTCCGATCTTCCTCCCCAATCTGATATTATTGTGCTGGTATAGACAGAAATTCCGTTATGGTCCAATTCTGAACGGTAGTAAATACCAGGACTTTGCAATATTTGATTGATCACAATTCTGTATATTCCATTTACTATAAAGGTTCCCAGGGAATTCATTAGGGGAATGTTTCCAATAAAAACGGTTTGTTCTTGCATATCTCTACCGGTTTTCCAAATTAATCCCGCGGGTACATATAATTCAGAAGAATATGTGAGTGATTCATACACAGCATCTCTTTCGTTTATCAAGGGTTCTACCAATTGATATCTTTCCACAAATAATTTAAATTCAATTTCTTGATCTGTATCTTCAATTTTTGGAAACTTATGAAATTCTTCCGTCAAGCCCTCATTAATGAACCTACAAAATCCCTCAAATTGGATCTGACTAAATCCAGGTATTGTGGACATTCCCTCATTTCCATCATTCCGGAGCATCTTAATCTTAAGTTTCCTGTTTATTGAAAAATCCCATTATTAGCTCACTATTTATCGAACCATACGGATCGATCTAGCAATGATGGAATGTATATTCTGTTTACTGAATCACATGAAATTTTAGCCAACTCCATATACCATATATGTATTTCATACGTATGAACGGAAATGAGACAGAGGAATGAAGAGCATTTTCGACGCAAGTTCGAATTTGCGACAGGTACAACAGGAACAATATAGAGTTTCCCTTTTTAGCATACTTAATTTTATTTGAGTTTCATTTCATGTTCAAAAAAAATTTCGAATTATTTTTTTGCTAGTAGAATATATAGAATATGATTGAATTGCGTAATAGGAGTAATATTTATTAAGTGCATGCCAATATAGCTATCTACCTGTCCGCATATCACATCTTTTATCGTAATTTCACTTGTGGCAACAGAAGTCAGGTCGCACTATATCATAATTCCTATTTTTTCTATTGCATATAGAAAATGAAAAAAGAAGGCACGACGATTCTCTATAGGGATATGGGATATGTACATAAGAGCGGTATCTGTGTAACAATTTCTGTTTTGAGGTTTACATATACACATATATATTGTTATAATTTATATTGTTATAATTGAAATTGAAAAAGATTGATTATTGAAAATAATTGATACTGAATTAGTCATAAATCAATTTGATTTTGTTATGCCATTAAGGAAACGCAACAATTTGAGATACAAATTGAAGAACCTTTCGCTAATTCAAAACAACAAAACAAATAGTTAATGGTTCCAATTTGCCCTGAATTTTTCAGTCTTTGACCAGAAATCTATTTTTTATCTTATTTGGATCGAATTTGGTTTGGCGACATGGCCAAGTGGTAAGGCGGGGGACTGCAAATCCTTTATCCCCAGTTCAAATCTGGGTGTCGCCTGATCAA
>NW_027021138.1:0-10000 GCF_036884655.1 Musa acuminata AAA Group
GGGTTTTCAGCCAATTTATCTATTCAACAAATACATGGAAGTTCTATCTATCAATATCTATGGTCTTGGACCATCAATAATGATTTTTCCTTAGAGTTCGGATATTTGATCGACCCACTTAGTTCTATTATGTCAATACTAATTACTACTGTTGGAATCTTGGTTCTTATTTATAGTGACAATTATATGTCTCATGATCAAGGATATCTGAGATTTTTTGCTTATATGAGTTTTTTCAATGCTTCCATGTTGGGATTAGTTACCAGTTCCAATTTGATACAAATTTATATTTTTTGGGAACTGGTGGGGATGTGTTCCTATTTATTAATAGGATTTTGGTTCACACGACCGACTGCAGCAAGTGCTTGTCAAAAAGCTTTTGTAACTAACCGTGTAGGGGATTTTGGTTTATTATTAGGAATTTTAGGTTTTTATTGGATAACAGGTAGTTTCGAATTTCGGGATTTGTTCGAAATAACTAATAACTTGATCCATAATAATGGTGTCAGTTCTTTATTTGCTACTTTGTGTGCCTCTTTATTATTCATTGGTGCAGTTGCTAAATCCGCACAATTCCCCCTTCACGTATGGTTACCCGATGCCATGGAAGGACCCACTCCCATCTCGGCTCTTATACACGCTGCTACTATGGTAGCAGCAGGAATTTTTCTTGTAGCTCGACTTCTTCCTATTTTCATAGCTATACCTTACATAATGAATTTCATATCTTTAATAGGTGTAATAACAGTACTACTAGGAGCTACTTTGGCTCTTGCTCAAAGAGATATAAAAAGAAGTTTAGCCTATTCTACAATGTCTCAATTGGGTTATATTATGTTAGCTCTAGGTATAGGTTCTTATCGAGCTGCTTTATTCCATTTGATTACCCATGCCTATTCTAAAGCTTTATTGTTTTTGGGATCCGGATCCATTATTCATTCAATGGAACCTATTGTTGGATATTCGCCAGAAAAAAGTCAGAATATGGCTCTTATGGGTGGTTTAAGAAGATATGTTCCAATTACAAGAACTACTTTTTTATTGGGTACACTTTCTATTTGCGGTATTCCACCTCTTGCTTGTTTTTGGTCCAAAGATGAAATTCTTAATGATAGTTGGTTGTATTCACCAATTTTCGCAATAATAGCTTGTTTCACAGCAGGATTGACTGCATTTTATATGTTTCGGGTGTATTTACTTACCTTTGATGGACATTTGCGCGTTCATTTTCAAGATTACAGTAGCACAAAAAATAGTTCGTCCTATTCAATATCTCTATGGGGAAAGGAGGTAGCCAAAGCAGTCAATAGAAATTTACCTTTATCAACAATGAATAATAGGGTCTTCTTTTTTTCAAAGGATATGTATAAAATTGATAATAATCTAAAAAAATGCATACGATACTTTAATACTTCTTTCGAAAAAAAGTACACTTCTATGTACCCTCGCGAAGTGGACAATACTATGCTATTTCCTCTGCTTATATTGGTATTATTTACTTTGTTTGTTGGATCAATAGGAATTCATTTTGATCAAGGAGTAATAGATTTGGATATATTATCCAAATGGTTAACTCCACTCACAAACCTTTTCCATCCAAATTCGAGTTATTCTGTGGATTGGTATGAATTTTTTACAAATGCAATTTTTTCAGTAAGTATAGCTATTTCCGGACTATTCATAGCATATATCTTATATGGGTCTGCTTATTCGTTTTTCCGGAATTTGAACTTTATCAATGCATTTGTAAAAGGTGGTCCTAAAAGGATTCTCTTGGACCAAATAAAAAATGGGATATACAATTGGTCATATAATCGTGGTTACATAGATATTTTTTATACTAAGGTTTTTACCATGGGTATAAGGGGATTAACCGAACTAACTCAGTTTTTTGATAGATATATAATTGATGGAATTACAAATGGGGTTGGCATTGCAAGTTTTTTTATAGGGGAAGGAATCAAATCCATGGGAGGTGGACGAATCTCTTCTTATCTATTCTTTTATTTATTTTATGCATCAATATCTTTATTCATTTTTTTATTTTTTTTATAAATTTATATTTTATAAATTTATAAATATAAACCAACTTAAAGTCCCTATTTTTATTCGTTTTATAAATTGTAGAAATATCTCTTTTTTTGATACCTTACATTATCTCTATTACTAATCCTTTGTGCACTTTGGTGTTCCTAACCGTCCACTGATTTTTGATTGATCTACGGCATGGTAATAAATACAAGACAGTAATGAAAACTCCATACAGTTGATCTTTTACACCCGCTCCAAGATATGATGACTAATGAAAGAATCTTAATCTTGGGGTAAACAGTTTACACTGCTTATGTTTACTTCAACTTTATTCTTGTACATATGAAATGAGATTTTATCTTCTTACTGCAAACTTCTAAGTTGTTTTGTTTCACTCATATAACTATCTGGTTTAACTCATTGACCCGAATGATGAATAAAAAATAAAATACCTATTCAATACATTACATTCAACTTCTTTCCTTTACTTCTAGGAAAGAAGTATAAAGTTCATGTTCAACGAATCACACGTAGAGATATTGATAACACACATAGAGTTAATGGTATTTCATAACTAATAGATTGAGCAGCAGCTCGTAGACCACCTGAAAAGGAATATTTATTATTCGATCCGTATCCTGACATAAGAAGCCCAATAGGAGCAATACTTGAAATGGCGACCCATAAAAAAACACCTATACTGAGATCGGCTAAAATGAGGCGATACCCAAAAGGAATTACTAAATAACTTAGTAGAATTGATATGACCACTATAGACGGTCCAATACTAAACAAACGAACATCTCCTCTAGATGGGAGAAGGTCTTCTTTAAAAAGTAGTTTAGTTCCATCTGCTAGAGCTTGAAGAATTCCCAAGGGGCCGGCATATTCAGGCCCAATACGTTGTTGTATCGCTGCAGATATTTCTCTTTCTAACCACACAATTACTAGTACCCCTATTGTAATTCCCAATATAAGGGTCAAAATGGGTACAAAGATCCATATGAGTCCATATACTTCTTTTAAGGATTCCGATATAGAAAAAGAATTGATAGTTTGTACTTCTGTCGTATCAATTATCATTTCAACGATCAACCTCTCCCATAATGATATCTATACTACCTAGTATCGTCATGATATCAGCCAATTTCATTCTTTTAACTAGCTGAGGAAGAATTTGCAAATTTATGAAGCCGGGTGGACGAATTTTCCATCTCCAAGGGAAAACACTATTATCTCCTATCAAATAAATTCCTAATTCCCCTTTTGGGGCTTCTACTCTCACGTAAAGTTCTTGTTTCGACAATTCAAAATTGGGTGAAGGTTTTTTACTAATAAATCTATATTCAAAATCATTCCATTCGGAATTTTTTGCTCTATCAAAGCGTCGGACTTCTAAATTCTCATAGGGTCCTCCAGGAATTCCTTCTAGAGCCTGTTGAATTATTTTTATAGATTCCCTCATTTCACCGATTCGTACTAAATAACGAGCTAACGAATCTCCTTCTTTTTGCCATTGGACTTCCCAATCGAATTCATTGTAACACTCATAATTATCAATTTTACGAAGATCCCATTGTGTTCCAGAAGCTCGTAACATCGGTCCTGATAAACCCCAATTTATTGCTTCCTCTCCACCAATAATGCCCACTCCTTCGACTCGCTCCAAAAAAATGGGATTTCGCGTAATGAGTTTTTGATATTCAACAATTCCTGTTAAAAAATAATCGCAAAAATCCAAACATTTATCTATCCAGCCATAAGGTAGATCGGCAGCTACTCCTCCGATGCGGAAATAATTATGCATCATTCGCATACCTGTGGCGGCTTCGAATAAATCATATATCAATTCTCTCTCTCTGAAAATATAGAAAAAGGGAGTCTGCGCGCCGATATCCGCCATAAAAGGCCCAAGCCATAACAAATGAGAAGCTATACGGCTCAGCTCCAGCATAATTACTCTGATATAGCTAGCCCTTTTAGGTACTTGAACATTTTCCAGTTGTTCTGGTGCATTTACCGTTATTGCCTCTGTGAACATAGTAGCTAAATAATCCCAACGTGTTACATAAGGCAGATATTGTATAATTGTTCGGTTTTCCGCTATTTTTTCCATCCCTCTGTGTAAATAGCCCAATATGGGTTCACAGTCAATAACATCTTCACCATCGAGAGTAACGATCAGTCGAAGAACACCATGCATTGATGGGTGGTGAGGACCCATATTAACTATCATGAAATCTTTTTTTGTAGCCGGTACAGTCATATCTTTTCTTCCTTAATTCATTATTTCATGAATTCCTCAAAAAAGTAGGAGGTTCATCAAAATAAAAAATCTAATAACTACTATACTAATTCAAACGATTTAATTAACGATTTTTTGGCTCCCGAATATCCAACTGGTCAATTAATTTCTTATAACGCGCTCTATTTTTCTTTGACAAATAAGCCAGCAGACGTTGACGTTTTCTCAGAATTTTTTGTAGACCTCTTTGTGATAAAAAATCTCTTTTGTGCAATTCCAAATGTGAAGTAAGTCTTCGTATCTTATTGGTGAAACTTAATACTTGAAATTCAACAGAACCCCTGTTTTCTTCTTTTTCTTCTTGTGGAAGAAGTGAAATGAATGAATTTTTGACCATAAAACTTTTTTTATCTTTTTCTTTTCTTTCTTTTCCATGCCATGGATTTTACCGATCAGGAAAAATAAAATAATAATTATTATATTATGTCAATTTTTTTTAATCTAGTACACGCAAAAATTTAGATTTATCCGTTTCTATCTAAATCAAATTTTCCATTTGATTTAGATAGAAAAGAAAAGGATAATATATTTCTGCATTTACGAAAGAGAATGATTTCTTTGCACCTAAAAAGATTCTGTAGATTTCTTTCTAGATTCAATTGAATTGATACACAAGTAAATACGTATCATGTACCAGAACGTAACACACCATATGCGTACATCTTTCGGTTTTTATTTACTGAAAACGGCATGTGATATATAGGAAATATACTATTAAATAATTCTGAATCGTGGATACATACGTATCCTTGACATACTGAAACGACTACCATTATTGGTATCAAACCAATAGCGATTCATACAAGCTAAATCTTCTAATCGGTAATTGGGCCAAAGAAACAATTTGCATTTAATTAATTTATTTAAATCCGTATTAAGACGTTTGTCCTCATTCAAAAATTGTTCAGAGTTTCTTATGTTGTTTTCGTTGCAAAATACTGGATTTCTATTCACAATATCCCGATTATGAGAGTTGAAACAAATTAGAATTCTCAATTCTCTACGACGTCTAGGAGATAGAATATTTTCAGGAACAAAGAAATTATAATGATCTTGATCCCCATTCACAAATATATTGCCATGTCGTCCAGTGGATTTTTTCAAATTATTCTTATCAACATATCTTTTCTTTATGTATTTTCTATTAATTTGGTGTTTACTCTTATCGATCAATGAAATACTTATGGTTTGATATATAATGAATTTTCCATCCCTTCTTAAAGATAGACGAATTGGTTCGATAATTAATATTCCCCTTTTTATTAATTCTGTAAGAGCTAGATCTTTCTGAATCAGCATTACATCCAGATGCATCTCTCCTCTTTGAATCGAGGATATAGCAATTTCCCTTGGATTTATCAATCTAAGTAGGAGACAATATATCCTAACATTATTAATAATTTTTTGATTCAAGGGGTCATCCCATCTTAATTGAAAAATAAAATATTTTTTCAGGAACAAATCTAGTTCTCCTTCCTTATTTTTCTTGGATTGTTTTTTTTTTTTTTTACCTTTTTTAATGTTTGATCTCGTGCAATCCTCTTCAAGATATTCCTTTTGGTTTTGTTTTTGTGGATCTGATACAAGATTTGATTGACCCTCTTTTTCTTGGTTGGAATTTTGAAATTCTATTTTAACGGAATCTTTGATGTTTTGATTTTGACTAATATTTTTTTTATTTTGATTTTGACTAATATTTTTTTTATTTTGATTTTGACTAATATTTTTTTTATTTTGATTTTGACTAATATTTTTTTTATTTTGATTTTGACTAATATTTTTTTTATTTTGATTTTGACTAATATTTTTTTTATTTTGATTTTGACTAATATTTTTTTTATTTTGATTTTGACTAATATTTTTTTCATTTTGATTTTGACTAATATTTTTTTCATTTTGATTTTGACTAATATCATTTTCATAATAAATATTAGAAAGAAGTAATTTGATTGGTATGATCCACGGTTTAATCTTATATGCATCAAAAGGTAACACAAATTCTGGGAAGAACCAAGGTTCTAGATTTGATATGGTAGAATAATTTCGATTCATTCCCATCCAATCAAAAATTTTTTTTTGATGAGTCTTAGTCTTAGTATTTTTATTAGTATTTTTATAAATTTCGGTACCGATATACATATCGGTCCAGTCCTCAATATCACTATTGTTCTCAATATCACTATTGTTCTCAATATCACTATTGTTCTCAATATCACTATTGTTTCTAAGGCAAAAATGAAGAATTCTATAATCCAAATATTTTCTATCCAGATTTTTATGGGTATCAATAAAATATCCTTTTTTTAGGTAATCATCAATAGTCATATTTAGCAATACATAAAACGATTCGGGTTTCAGTGTGTATGAGTCCTTACTATCCCCATAATTTATATATTCATGTGATAAAAGATCATATCTGTAGTGTTTTTTAAATTTTTCTTTTTGACTCATCGATAAATCCACTGCACAAAAATTTTCATTCATGTAATGAATTAATCGGTCTTTTTCTTTTTTATATGAATACAATTTCATTGATTCTTTATTTTGAATAGTACAACGTTGATTGACTCTATTTCGCCATTTTTTCGGTACTAATCGAGACCATTTGCTCCGAGAAAAATTATATTGATAATGACCCTTTAACCAGTTTTTCCATTTATTCATTCCAGACTTATTAATTTTCTTATGCCTTGATTTGGAATCAAACCTTGATTTGGAATCAAATATTCCTCGTGTCATACAATAATACTTTATCTTGTCTTTAATAAAAGGATAGGTCCCGTGATCGTGATATTGAAGTACAGATCTCAGGTGATGGTTGTTAAATAATTGGGTTTGTGACAATTTGTAAAATACATATGCTTGGGACAAGGAAGATAAGTCGTGATAAGTGTTTAAATCATTTCTAATATTAGGATTAGAAAAGGACTTTTTTATAGTCGAAATAAAGTTCATTGTATCTTGATCTGTTTCATCAATTCCTTCTTGATTTCTTTCATCGTTGTAAATGGATTCATTGATAATTGTTTTTTTTAAAAGTTGTGCATTAACCTTAGAAATGGTAACCATACATTGCAAGATATCTATGTATATTTTTTCAATGAAAGATTTCATAAAATAATGTGATTTGCGTATTAATCGGGTATTTTTTCTTTGAAGTATCTGCCAAATATGTTTTTGTAATTCCGGTCTTTTATCATGATAGGCTAGAACTATTTTCTTCTTGTCTTTTGTGATTCCTTCTATTTGATTCCTTATTGTGATTGTCTTATCAGCAAGATCTTTCATTTTTTTTTCTATGAGTAAATAATTTGTCCAATTCATAGATCGAATTTGAATGGTCGATTCGTGAATAATCTGATTATTTTTTTTTGAATCTTTTGCATTTTCATTTGGTTCATGTACTTTTCCCTTCCTCAATTCAAATAAAGAAATTTGGTTCACTTTTTCAAGTTTCTTCATTATTCGTTTTAGAACTAGAACTGTTCGTTTTAGAACTAGAACTATTCGTTTTAGAACTAGAACTATTCGTTTTAGAACTCGTTTTAGAACTCGTTTTAGAACTAGAACTATTTTGATGACCCATCTTTTTTTTTCTTTTGAAACTTTTAGAGAGTTCTTTTTTACTTTTCTAATTTTTTTTTTGAGTTCCTTATATATGGGTTCAAAAAAAGAAGGTTGCTTTCGGGGAGAACCAAAAGGGAGTTCCGTTTCCATTCCCCAAACTGTTAAAAAACAAAAATTTTCTTTTTTTCCTTTTTTTTTCATTGGATCTCCATGATGAGATCGTATTTTAGATCTTCGCCAAGGTTTTAAACGAAAAGGAAATAAAATCTTTATCTGAATACCATCTGTTAACCAATCTTGGGGAAATTCTGTTTCTGATAATGGAACACCATTATAGGTGCATTTAACATGTATTTCTCTATTCCATTCCTTCAAATCCTCATACCACTCGGGGAATTGGAATAATAACATACGTCCAATATTTTTAGCTATTATCAATGAAGGCAATACAATGTTTTTTCTAAAAAAAGATTGGGTTATCAGCATCAAACCTCTTATTGCTTGAGCAAATATAATGCTATCCCAAATTTCTGATATTGTTATCCGTTCATCTTCCTCTTTTTTTTTTTTCTCCTCGTCTTTTTTTTTCCCAGTGTTTGTCTCTTCCTCTTCCTCCTCAAAGTCGGAAGTTTCGGATTCTGGGTTTCCCCCCACGGAATTCCTAAAAATAAGATTAATTATTCGATATCTATATCTATCAAAAAAAGAAAAAAAAAAGACTTTGTCTATTCGATCCAAAAAAAGCGGGGAATGAACATTTGTTTGAAATATTTCCCAAATAACTGTTTTACGTCTTTGAGCACGCATGGATCCTTGGATTATACCCCGATTAAAATCTGGTTGTTGCGAATAACGTATCAAAGCCACCTCTTCTGCTTCTGCTTCTGCTTCTGCTTCTGCTTCTGCTTGATCAATATTATCAGTATCGGTATCCAGATTTTTATCAGTATAGATCACCACCCGTTTCGCTTTTCTTGAACAAATTTCATAATCTTCCTTCTGTTCTTCTCCATTTTCTTGATCCAGTCCTTCTAATTCATCGGTCAATTTGTATGACCATCGAGGAACCTTTTTACTGATTTCTTCTATTCCAATGGATTTTTTTTTCTTCTATTCCAATGGATTTTTTTTCTTCTATTCCAATGGATTTTTTTTCAGTTGTTGTTTGATCATTTGGATTGGTTGTAATTATGTCGAATACAAATCTCAAGGATTTTGCTTTACTTTCTGAATTAATTCTTCTTTCTTCTTCCAATAAAAATAAAGAAGATTCATCGATTGACGTTAAGAAATTAACAATATAATTAAATGATGATTTCTCATCAAGCGGATTCTTTTCATGTTCAAATTCTCGAGAATTTTTAGAAATAGGAAAGAGCCCATGAATCTTATTTATCCAAAACGTTTCTATGGAATCTACATCTTCTTCTTCTGTAGAAGTAATTAAATCATTTGTAGAAGTAATTAAATCATTTGTAGAAGTAATTAAATCATTCATGATTGTATGTGAATAGAATTTTTTTATTGTTCTTATTGTTCCACGATACGGTCCGCTCAAAAAAGGATCATACGCTTTTGGCAAGTATTCTTGCTCATTCTCATCGTTGCATAATCTGGTCCTTTTTTCAAGTATATCTAGAGCAAGAGATATCCTTTCTTCTTCTTCTTCTTCTTCTTCTTCTTCTAGAGTTTTTATTCGACTTATCAATTCATTGCTCAAGTTGTATTTTTTTTGCTCATTGGTAGAAACCCAATAATCATATAGGTCTTCATGGGAAAATTTTTCTGTCTGTACAAAGACATTTTGCGTTCTATCATTTCCGAAAAAGTTGATAAACTAGGCGGATATGTAAAAGATATTATTTGTTTTCCATCACTTGAACACGTATAAAAAAAATATTGTGACATTTCATTTTGTACACTATTTTCAAATCGATTATTTTTTATATATCGCAATGGACGATTCCACCGCTTATAATCGAAAAGAAAAGTTACAATAGGTTTTTCAAAGTCAAAGCAGAAAAAAGTCTTTTCATTTTTCTCTTCTTCAAGTCTTCCCAATTCCCAATTATCTTGATAGGTATCAAGATAAGAATC
>NW_027021138.1:27500-33159 GCF_036884655.1 Musa acuminata AAA Group
CAACATTGTCTTTGTTATTTGATCCAATAGCGTTCCGTTAGATAGGAACAGATTTGATAAATACTGATAACTCTCGGATAGAGTATTAGAAAGGAAAGATCCATTAGATAATGGACTATTGCTTCTAAGCCATCTCTGGCGATGAATCAACAATTCGAAGTACCTTTCTTGCGTATTCTTGATGAACCAGCATTTATACATAGATGTAGAAGGTTTTGTTTGGGAAGTAATAAGCACCTTTGACATCTCTTCATCTGCAAAGAATTCTCGACGTGAAAACACAGAGACAAAGGGCTGATCTTTGAATAGGAAAAAGAATGGATCCGCAGGGTCCCAAATGAATTGCTTACTCGAAAAAAGCCTTGTTCTTTGGAAGATCTATCTCGTGTCTGGTACTGCATGGTTTCACTCTGCAAGAACTCCGAATCATTCTCTGAAGCTCATCCTCTTCATGATACTCATCCTCTTCATGATACTCATCCTCTTCATGATAAAAGGTCCGCTGCCCCGAGCCCGATAGAGAAAGTGGGCTTTTCAATACAATCACATAGTTTGCCACAAGGGCGCCATATTCTAGGAGCCCAAACTATGTGATTGAATAAATCCTCCTTTATCTGTTGCAGGTCGACGACCTCTTCCTCTTCTTCAAACTCCGATTCGTATTTTTCATATAGAAATCTCTGATCAACGATAGAACAAGATCTGTTTTGCATCATATCTAACTGTTCGGACCGAAGAAGTAATGTCACTCGATTATTATCAAACTGACTGCAATCTTTTTCTGTCCGTGAGGGTCCCACCAGAGCGCCTTCTACTTCTAATAGGCCATGAACTAGATCAGAATCATTCTCAACGAATCTATAAGAAGTGATCCAATTTTTTCATCAGGTCCGGGTGAAGACCAAAGATCTTGAGCGACCGATCCGGCAGAACAACTCAAAAGATAAAGAAGTATCGTTAATTTCTTCATGCTCGTTCCAAGTTCGAAGTACCATTTGTACAAATAAGAATCCCCTTCTGATCTCTTCTTCATATAGATAGATATAGGATCTATGGGGCAATTACTTAGAAGTACATTTGTGCAACAGCCCTTCCTATCTGATAGAAAAGGATCCCATGATCCTGAACCGATCTTACCTGGGATCGCAAATCCCAAGTTTGTCTATGAAGAGCTAATCTAATTGTATTAGTTTCTATAATTGATTTCTTCTGTGTAATACTAATTGATAGGGCCTCATTGATAAGTGCTACAAGATCTCGTACATTGGAACCCATGGTTATGGACCCCAATCCGTTAGTATGAACATTTTCTTTTCCAAGTGAAATCCCCTAGTATATGAAAGAATGAAAAAGTGCTTTCGTTGTTGCGGAATAAGAAGCCTTCGTATCTTAATGCATGTATTTAATTTATTCGGAGCTATTAGAGCGGGATCCACTTTTTGGGGAATATGAGTCGAAGCAATAACAAGAATATTTCTAGTGGAACATCTTTCACAATCTCTGGAGAGATAGTTCTCTAATAGACCGAGGGATAAGTATTCGACTCATTCATATACAGATCATGAATGTTTGGAATCCATATTATGCAAGGAGACATTGCTTTTGCTAATTCGAATTGAAAGGTGATATCAAATCGGTCTATTTTCGGCGTCATATACATAGTTAGCAGCTCCGTATCAAGGTCATCATCAATATCGTCACTATCATCAATATCGATATCGTCACTATCATCAATATCGATATCGTCACTATCACTATCATCAAAATCGATATCATCAATAAAATAATCTTTAGGCTTGTCATCCGGAACTTGTTCGGAATACCGTAATGAAAGGAACATAGGGGTTTGTCGCTAGGTATTTGACCAAATAGGATCGTCCAGTTCCTATAGAACCTATCACTAAAATACTCCTAGAAGGGGATAGGGCTAAGCGGAGCGAAAAGGGTTTTCCATGAGATGGGAAATGAAAACTATTAGCCCCACACGAGGTTTGTGAATAAGTAATTGTCTGATAATGAGCAAGGAATATCCGTCTTTCTGCTAACAGATCCATTGAACTCATAATTCATTATATACTTGTCAACTAAGTATCGTAAGTAAATTGATCCCGGTTGTTCAATCATTTGATAACCAGAGTCATTCTTTGATAAATGATCACTATGAGTCAGACTCAATAGAATTTGATCAATCCTTTTTTCTGTCGTTAAGGTGGAGAACTGAACCAAGAATTCTCTTTCTTCATCATCAATCGAATCACTGTTCGCGACCCAGGATTCTATTTTCTCATCAATCCAATCACCGTTCACCTTTTTCTTTTTCTTATCAATGAATGGATCTCTTTACTTGTACGACTTAGATGTCTCGTATTTCTCGAAAAAGTGATTCGATTGATGGGATTTGGTATGATACTTATGAGATTGATGGATTTGATATGATACTTATGAGATCGATGAGATTGATATTCAAATATTTCTTCCTAGAACGTATTGATTTGACCCCACAAGCGACCAATAGCATGTTGCCACCAAAAGCAAAACCCCGTATTTCTTCCAGAGAATCTCCTAATTGTTTCAGAACAACTAGAAAGAGATTCTTTAACCAGAAAGAATTCAGTTCAGATGTAGGATACCCATCCAAAAGTTTCGCAACTCAATCATGTATGATGGAATCATCAAAGATTTGATCTTTTCTAACTCTGTCTGTAACTCACTAGAGGCTTGGGAAACAAGAGAAGATGTATACGAACGAGATATCCAGCAACAAGAAGAAGGGAAAAGATTGAATAGAGGAACTCCAACTCCCGAGCATTTGTTGATCTCAGATGTGTCCATATCAATGGAACGGGTGACTCATTATTTCGATGAATCATTTCTTCGGACAGAAGAAGATTCTGTAAACACTCCCTCGAAATCTCACTTATCAGACTCAAAATCTCACTTATCAGAGTCCATTGTGGAAGAATCTTCTGAGGAATTGGCCATGATATATCTGATCCATGCATAATATCATGAAAAATGGATACAAATTTGTGACTGCTACTTAGTATCGACAATGGGTCTGAAAAAGTATCTAAAAGGGTGAAATTTAGATATTTGCACTCTGTCAAAGTAAGGAACCATGGCATATATGTTTGGAACGGATTCCATTTGTTTGGAACAGATTCCATTTTGAGAGATTTGAAAAAGCACTATCTCGTTGAAAGGTTCTATACATCTGCCGTTTCTCAACGCATTTCTTTAGAGAAAGACTCCGTTTTTTTTTCCTCTTTCCGGATGGTAAATATTTCTCAGAACATGGAGTGTGAATCAAACCATGTTTGAATTGAAACTGAGATACCGATGCAAGTTCTTCCCTTCTGAATCAGATAGATTCATATCTGAAAGAGGCTGACAATAAGTTCTTCAAAATTGACTCTTTGTTTCTCTGTTAGAGGTGTTGCAGAAATGTCTGCGATCGAGTAAATAGCTCTACGAACGAATGGCTCGGATCGAATTGGAAAACGGAAAGATTTGTACAAGTTATACGTTTTGTCACCACTTTGTGGAAAATCTTTAGGTATGAATATGTTAGATACCTGTGACTCGATTGGTGAAATAGTCTCTCTCTCCAAAAAAATATGTTTTTTTTTACCGACGCACGAAGAAAATATTTTGTTGCGAATGAACAAGGTAGTGAGGAATTGTCCATATGTAAGATCATAATTATTGATACGGGTCTTTTCCACATAAAAAGGGAATCTTTTGTTACAATAGAACCAGAAGTGATTTGGATCATTCAAGAATCGAAGTCGATTTGCTTTATAAAAAGAAGATATCAATGAACTTCTATGAAATGGTTTCACGGGATTCAGCCAATTGTCTCGATCATGGAATATCATTGAGAAATAGGAATCCGTGTTATCAAAGGATTCCTGCGATTATTTCTAGTATAGAATGAGTCAATCATCCACTCTGGTATCTTTTTGAACAAAAATGGTAATGTTGTTCCTCCATTGATAAAGAATTCCGGTCTTTGGGAGTATCATGATCATCCAATAAGAAGGGTTTCAATTTATTCAAATGAACGATTTGAACACCTATTGATTCTAACAACTGATTGCGGAGTTGATCATTCGGACCTTTCAATTCACGGATGTGGATCTCGGACCTATGAATGGGGATATTCCGATACTCACAAAGAAAAGGGGAAGTGACTTGGACAAAAAGGGAAGTGACTTGGACAAAAAGGGAAGTGACTTGGACAAAAAGAAACGAAGTGACTTAGACAAATTTTGTTTGTCGATAGCCTCGGACCAATCAATCGAATATTGATTAATACGTAACCGATCGAACACTACTTGAAAACGGTTCTTCTGTTCAGAAACGAAATGTTCCAAATGTTCCTGGAAATTCTTGCTCTCATTGGACCATTTGTATCTATATACATCAGGATCCCGATTCATGGATCTCTCGGTTCGAGAAAAAAGAGATCAAACCATTTCTTCTGACTCTTTTTCAAATTCGATAAATGTTGGTTGATCGTATATTTCATTATAGTTATATGATTCAGAGTATCATTTCCTATTTGATCCCTTTGAATTCCATATTCGAAGTTGCGATCGGATCTATTCATTAAAAGAATCGATTAGATACATTTCTTATGTACCCATAGGTGCTATATTGGATTTGAATCAGATTTCGGATCAATCTATATTGATTGACTGCCTCCATTATGTTGTTGCTAGCAAATACCGCTGTTTTTAGTTTTGGATCTTCCAAATCATTCCCGCAGTAGATCCGGACCGATTTTTTTCTGATCCTTCGATAAAAAGATTCATTCTCTTCATAAAAAAGAGGAGGTAGAACCAATAAAGATTTCTTTTCGATTCATCTCTGGAGTTGAATACCTCATTCAAGAATTTTTTTTGATCCAACCCGTAGGAATCAATAGAAAAGGCAAATCCCCTATGATACACCAGATCCGGCTCGGTTATTGATAGAGTGAATAGATCTGCCATTTCTTGAAATCTCTCTTCTGATTCAAATCGTGGTGTAACGTGTATCCCCTTTTGTTCCGGTCATGGAATAGATGAAATAAATCAAAAAATGGATTTTGTTCAAGAATGAAATCTTATTGGAACTGTCCATATCCGGTTCATCCTTCGGAACCATATCACATCCCGGATCTGATGAAATAGGATGAATTGAGACGGTATTTTGTAAATACATAATTATCTTGAATATATCAACCATTTCTTTATTTTCCAATCGCCTGGAAGGGACAAAAGAAACATCTTGTTTTTTCTTCAAAAATTTCTGATCTCTAGTGGACCTCTCAATAGGATTCGAACCCAGATGAAGTTCTGACCATCTGTCAGAGAAAAAAGAACGAATTGATCTTGTAGGATTCCCAAGAAATTCTTCGATTTCTTCCGGAAGCAGATGATTATTCATCTGCTTCTCACGTTCCGTGAATAGCCGGGACATTGAGGAAGATCCAAAAAGGCATTTCGGGAATCGATCTGATTCTATCTCTGTTCGTTCCGTTTGAAGAAAGGAAGGATCCCAAAGAATCGATCTTTCTTTTAGTTGCTGAATGTCTGTTTGATCGATCAATGTGGGATATTCTGAATCCTCATTTCTAATGGAATCGAAATGATCTATGGATTGATCAGAAGAT
>NW_027021139.1:5000-7500 GCF_036884655.1 Musa acuminata AAA Group
GGCCTGTTTTTGGTCTGTTCTGGCGTGGCGCGGTGACCGTCGTGAGCGGAGCAAAACGTCAGCCATCTCAGCACCTTGGAACCCCCCGGGTGGCACAGGGCTGGATGGGGCTTTCGTATAGCAGGGACGGTGCTGCCTCACGCTTCGCTCGCTGTTCGCCGCTCGCCGCTCGCTCGCGCAACCTAAAATGGCCAGTTTTGGCCCGTTTTTGGGCTGTTTTGGCCTGTTTTTGGTCCGTTCTTGCGTGGCACGGCGACCGTCGTGAGCGGAGCAAAACGTCAGCCATCTCAGCACCCTGGAACCCCCCGGGTGGCACAGGGCTGGATGGGGCTTTCGTATAGCAGGGACGGTGCTGCCTCTCGCTTCGCTCGCTGTTCGCCGCTCACCGCTCGCTCGCTCAGCCAAAAATGGCCAGTTTTGGCCCGTTTTTGGGCTGTTTTGGCCTGTTTTTGGTCCGTTCTTGCATGGCGCGGTGACCGTCGTGAGCGGAGCAAAACGTCAGCCATCTCAGCACCCTGGAACCCCCCGGGTGGCACAGGGCTGGATGGGGCTTTCGTATAGCAGGGACGGTGCTGCCTCACGCTTCGCTCGCTGTTCGCCGCTCGCCGCTCGCTCGCGCAGCCAAAAATGACCAGTTTTGGCCCGTTTTTGGGCTGTTTTGGCCTGTTTATGGTCCGTTCTTGCGTGGTGCGGTGACCGTCGTGAGCGGAGCAAAACGTCAGCCATCTCAGCACCCTGGAACCCCCCGGGTGGCACAGGGCTGGATGGGGCTTTCGTATATAGCAGGGACGGTGCTGCCTCTCGCTTCGCTCGCTGTCCGCCGCTCGCCGCTCGCTCGCGCAGCCAAAAATGGCCAGTTTTGGCCCGTTTTTGGGCCGTTTTGGCCAGTTTTTGGCCTGTTCTTGCATTGCGCGGTGACCGTCGAGAGCGGAGCAAAACGTCAGCCATCTCAGCACCCTGGAACCCCCCGGGTGGCACAGGGCTGGATGGGGCTTTCGTATAGCAGGGACGGTGCTGCCTCTCGCTTCGCTCGCTGTCCGCCGCTCGCCGCTCGCTCGTGCAGCCAAAAATGGCCAGTTTTGGCCCGTTTTTGGGCCGTTTTGGCCAGTTTTTGGCCTGTTCTTGCATTGCGCGGTGACCGTCGAGAGCGGAGCAAAACGTCAGCCATCTCAGCACCCTGGAACCCCCCGGGTGGCACAGGGCTGGATGGGGCTTTCGTATAGCAGGGACGGTGCTGCCTCTCGCTTCGCTCGCTGTCCGCCGCTCGCCGCTCGCTCGTGCAGCCAAAAATGGCCAGTTTTGGCCCGTTTTTGGGCCGTTTTGGCCAGTTTTTGGCCTGTTCTTGCATTGCGCGGTGACCGTCGAGAGCGGAGCAAAACGTCAGCCATCTCAGCACCCTGGAACCCCCCGGGTGGCACAGGGCTGGATGGGGCTTTCGTATAGCAGGGACGGTGCTGCCTCTCGCTTCGCTCGCTGTCCGCCGCTCGCCGCTCGCTCGTGCAGCCAAAAATGGCCAGTTTTGGCCCGTTTTTGGGCCGTTTTGGCCAGTTTTTGGCCTGTTCTTGCATTGCGCGGTGACCGTCGAGAGCGGAGCAAAACGTCAGCCATCTCAGCACCCTGGAACCCCCCGGGTGGCACAGGGCTGGATGGGGCTTTCGTATAGCAGGGACGGTGCTGCCTCTCGCTTCGCTCGCTGTCCGCCGCTCGCCGCTCGCTCGTGCAGCCAAAAATGGCCAGTTTTGGCCCGTTTTTGGGCCGTTTTGGCCAGTTTTTGGCCTGTTCTTGCATTGCGCGGTGACCGTCGAGAGCGGAGCAAAACGTCAGCCATCTCAGCACCCTGGAACCCCCCGGGTGGCACAGGGCTGGATGGGGCTTTCGTATAGCAGGGACGGTGCTGCCTCTCGCTTCGCTCGCTGTCCGCCGCTCGCCGCTCGCTCGCGCAGCCAAAAATGGCCAGTTTTGGCCCGTTTTTGGGCCGTTTTGGCCAGTTTTTGGCCTGTTCTTGCATTGCGCGGTGACCGTCGAGAGCGGAGCAAAACGTCAGCCATCTCAGCACCCTGGAACCCCCCGGGTGGCACAGGGCTGGATGGGGCTTTCGTATAGCAGGGACGGTGCTGCCTCTCGCTTCGCTCGCTGTCCGCCGCTCGCCGCTCGCGCAGCCAAAAATGGCCAGTTTTGGCCCGTTTTTGGGCCGTTTTGGCCAGTTTTTGGCCTGTTCTTGCATTGCGCGGTGACCGTCGAGAGCGGAGCAAAACGTCAGCCATCTCAGCACCCTGGAACCCCCCGGGTGGCACAGGGCTGGATGGGGCTTTCGTATAGCAGGGACGGTGCTGCCTCTCGCTTCGCTCGCTGTTCGCCGCTCGCCGCTCGCTCGCGCAGCCAAAAATGGCCAGTTTTGGCCCGTTTTTGGGCTGTTTTGGCCAGTTTTTGGCCTGTTCTTGCGTGGTGCGGTGACCGTCGTGAGCGGAGCAAAACGTCAGCCATCTCAGCACCCTGGAAC
>NW_027021140.1:15000-17500 GCF_036884655.1 Musa acuminata AAA Group
CGCGCAGCCAAAAATGGCCAGTTTTGTCCCGTTTTTGGGCCGTTTTGGCCAGTTTTTGGCCTGTTCTTGCGTCGCGCGGTGACCGTCGTGAGCGGAGCAAAATGTCAGCCATCTCAGCACCCTGGAACCCCCCGGGTGGCACAGGGCTGGATGGGGCTTTCGTATAGCAGGGACGGTGCTGCCTCTCGCTTCGCTCGCTGTCCGCCGCTCGCCGCTCGCTCGCGCAGCCAAAAATGGCCAGTTTTGGCCCGTTTTTGGGCCGTTTTGGCCAGTTTTTGGCCTGTTCTTGCGTCGCGCGGTGACCGTCGTGAGCGGAGCAAAATGTCAGCCATCTCAGCACCCTGGAACCCCCCGGGTGGCACAGGGCTGGATGGGGCTTTCGTATAGCAGGGACGGTGCTGCCTCTCGCTTCGCTCGCTGTTCGCCGCTCGCCGCTCGCTCGCGCAGCCAAAAATGGCCAGTTTTGGCCCGTTTTGGCCAGTTTTTGGCCTGTTTTTGCGTTGCGCGGTGACCATCTTGAGCGGAGCAAAATGTCAGCCATCTCAGCACCCTGGAACCCCCCGGGTGGCACAGGGCTGGATGGGGCTTTCGTATAGCAGGGACGGTGATGCCTCTCGCTTCGCTCGCTGTCCGCCGCTCGCTGCTCGCTCGCGCAGCCAAAAATGGCCAGTTTTGGCCCGTTTTTGGGCCGTTTTGGCCTGTTTTTGGGCTGTTCTTGCGTCGCGCGGTGACCGTCGTGAGCGGAGCAAAATGTCAGCCATCTCAGCACCCTGGAACCCCCCGGGTGGCACAGGGCTGGATGGGGCTTTCGTATAGCAGGGACGGTGCTGCCTCTCGCTTCGCTCGCTGTCCGCCGCTCGCCGCTCGCTCGCGCAGCCAAAAATGGCCAGTTTTGTCCCGTTTTTGGGCCGTTTTGGCCTGTTTTTGGGCTGTTCTTGCGTCGCGCGGTGACCGTCGTGAGCGGAGCAAAATGTCAGCCATCTCAGCACCCTGGAACCCCCCGGGTGGCACAGGGCTGGATGGGGCTTTCGTATAGCAGGGACGGTGCTGCCTCTCGCTTCGCTCGCTGTCCGCCGCTCGCCGCTCGCTCGCGCAGCCAAAAATGGCCAGTTTTGGCCCGTTTTTGGGCCGTTTTGGCCAGTTTTTGGCCTGTTCTTGCGTCGCGCGGTGACCGTCGTGAGCGGAGCAAAATGTCAGCCATCTCAGCACCCTGGAACCCCCCGGGTGGCACAGGGCTGGATGGGGCTTTCGTATAGCAGGGACGGTGCTGCCTCTCGCTTCGCTCGCTGTTCGCCGCTCGCCGCTCGCTCGCGCAGCCAAAAATGGCCAGTTTTGGCCCGTTTTGGCCAGTTTTTGGCCTGTTTTTGCGTTGCGCGGTGACCATCTTGAGCGGAGCAAAATGTCAGCCATCTCAGCACCCTGGAACCCCCCGGGTGGCACAGGGCTGGATGGGGCTTTCGTATAGCAGGGACGGTGATGCCTCTCGCTTCGCTCGCTGTCCGCCGCTCGCTGCTCGCTCGCGCAGCCAAAAATGGCCAGTTTTGGCCCGTTTTTGGGCCGTTTTGGCCTGTTTTTGGCCTGTTCTTGCGTCGCGCGGTGACCGTCGTGAGCGGAGCAAAATGTCAGCCATCTCAGCACCCTGGAACCCCCCGGGTGGCACAGGGCTGGATGGGGCTTTCGTATAGCAGGGACGGTGCTGCCTCTCGCTTAGCTCGCTGTCCGCCGCTCGCCGCTCGCTCGCAGCAGCCAAAAATGGCCAGTTTTGTCCCGTTTTTGGGCCGTTTTGGCCTGTTTTTGGGCTGTTCTTGCGTCGCGCGGTGACCGTCGTGAGCGGAGCAAAATGTCAGCCATCTCAGCACCCTGGAACCCCCCGGGTGGCACAGGGCTGGATGGGGCTTTCGTATAGCAGGGATGGTGCTGCCTCTCGCTTCGCTCGTTGTCCGCCGCTCGCCGCTCGCTCGCGCAGCCAAAAATGGCCAGTTTTGGCCCGTTTTTGGGCCGTTTTGGCCAGTTTTTGGCCTGTTCTTGCGTCGCGCGGTGACCGTCGTGAGCGGAGCAAAATGTCAGCCATCTCAGCACCCTGGAACCCCCCGGGTGGCACAGGGCTGGATGGGGCTTTCGTATAGCAGGGACGGTGCTGCCTCTCGCTTCGCTCGCTGTCCGCCGCTCGCCGCTCGCTCGCGCAGCCAAAAATGGCCAGTTTTGGCCCGTTTTGGCCAGTTTTTGGCCTGTTTTTGCGTTGCGCGGTGACCATCTTGAGCGGAGCAAAATGTCAGCCATCTCAGCACCCTGGAACCCCCCGGGTGGCACAGGGCTGGATGGGGCTTTCGTATAGCAGGGACGGTGATGCCTCTCGCTTCGCTCGCTGTCCGCCGCTCGCTGCTCGCTCGCGCAGCCAAAAATGGCCAGTTTTGGCCCGTTTTTGGGCCGTTTTGGCCTGTTTTTGGGCTGTTCTTGCGTCGCGCGGTGACCGTCGTGAGCGGAGCAAAATGTCAGCCAT
>NW_027021141.1:17500-20000 GCF_036884655.1 Musa acuminata AAA Group
GCGGCGAGCGGCGGACAGCGAGCGAAGCGAGAGGCAGCACCGTCCCTGCTATACGAAAGCCCCATCCAGCCCTGTGCCACCCGGGGGGTTCCAGGGTGCTGAGATGGCTGACGTTTTGCTCCGCTCTCGACGGTCACCGCGCAACGCAAGAACAGGCCAAAAACTGGCCAAAACGGCCCAAAAACGGGCCAAAACTGGCCATTTTTGGCTGCGCGAGCGAGCGGCGAGCGGCGGACAGCGAGCGAAGCGAGAGGCAGCACCGTCCCTGCTATACGAAAGCCCCATCCAGCCCTGTGCCACCCGGGGGGTTCCAGGGTGCTGAGATGGCTGACATTTTGCTCCGCTCACGACGGTCGCCGCGGCACACAAGAACAGCCCAAAAACAGGCCAAAACAGCCCAAAAACGGGCCAAAACTGGCCATTTTTGGCTGCGCGAGCGAGCAGCGAGCGGCGGACAGCGAGCGAAGCGAGAGGCAGCACCGTCCCTGCTATACGAAAGCCCCATCCAGCCCTGTGCCACCCGGGGGGTTCCAGGGTGCTGAGATGGCTGACGTTTTGCTCCGCTCACGACGGTCGCCGCGGCACACAAGAACAGGCCAAAAACTGGCCAAAACAGCCCAAAAACGGGCCAAAACTGGCCATTTTTTGCTGCGCGAGCGAGCGGAGAGCGGCGAACAGCGAGCGAAGCGCGAGGCAGCACCGTCCCTGCTATACGAAAGCCCCATCCAGCCCTGTGCCACCCGGGGGGTTCCAGGGTGCTGAGATGGCTGACATTTTGCTCCGCTCACGACGGTCACCGCGCCACACAAGAACAGCCCAAAAACAGGCCAAAACAGCCCAAAAACGGGCCAAAACTGGCCATTTTTGGCTGCGCGAGCGAGCGGCGAGCGGCGAACAGCGAGCGAAGCGAGAGGCAGCACCGTCCCTGCTATACGAAAGCCCCATCCAGCCCTGTGCCACCCGGGGGGTTCCAGGGTGCTGAGATGGCTGACGTTTTGCTCCGCTCACGACGGTCACCGCACCACGCAAGAACAGGCCAAAAACTGGCCAAAACAGCCCAAAAACGGGCCAAAACTGGCCATTTTTGGCTGCGCGAGCGAGCGGCGAGCGGCGAACAGCGAGCGAAGCGAGAGGCAGCACCGTCCCTGCTATACGAAAGCCCCATCCAGCCCTGTGCCACCCGGGGGGTTCCAGGGTGCTGAGATGGCTGACGTTTTGCTCCGCTCTCGACGGTCACCGCGCAATGCAAGAACAGGCCAAAAACTGGCCAAAACGGCCCAAAAACGGGCCAAAACTGGCCATTTTTGGCTGCGCGAGCGGCGAGCGGCGGACAGCGAGCGAAGCGAGAGGCAGCACCGTCCCTGCTATACGAAAGCCCCATCCAGCCCTGTGCCACCCGGGGGGTTCCAGGGTGCTGAGATGGCTGACGTTTTGCTCCGCTCTCGACGGTCACCGCGCAATGCAAGAACAGGCCAAAAACTGGCCAAAACGGCCCAAAAACGGGCCAAAACTGGCCATTTTTGGCTGCGCGAGCGAGCGGCGAGCGGCGGACAGCGAGCGAAGCGAGAGGCAGCACCGTCCCTGCTATACGAAAGCCCCATCCAGCCCTGTGCCACCCGGGGGGTTCCAGGGTGCTGAGATGGCTGACGTTTTGCTCCGCTCTCGACGGTCACCGCGCAATGCAAGAACAGGCCAAAAACTGGCCAAAACGGCCCAAAAACGGGCCAAAACTGGCCATTTTTGGCTGCACGAGCGAGCGGCGAGCGGCGGACAGCGAGCGAAGCGAGAGGCAGCACCGTCCCTGCTATACGAAAGCCCCATCCAGCCCTGTGCCACCCGGGGGGTTCCAGGGTGCTGAGATGGCTGACGTTTTGCTCCGCTCTCGACGGTCACCGCGCAATGCAAGAACAGGCCAAAAACTGGCCAAAACGGCCCAAAAACGGGCCAAAACTGGCCATTTTTGGCTGCACGAGCGAGCGGCGAGCGGCGGACAGCGAGCGAAGCGAGAGGCAGCACCGTCCCTGCTATACGAAAGCCCCATCCAGCCCTGTGCCACCCGGGGGGTTCCAGGGTGCTGAGATGGCTGACGTTTTGCTCCGCTCTCGACGGTCACCGCGCAATGCAAGAACAGGCCAAAAACTGGCCAAAACGGCCCAAAAACGGGCCAAAACTGGCCATTTTTGGCTGCACGAGCGAGCGGCGAGCGGCGGACAGCGAGCGAAGCGAGAGGCAGCACCGTCCCTGCTATACGAAAGCCCCATCCAGCCCTGTGCCACCCGGGGGGTTCCAGGGTGCTGAGATGGCTGACGTTTTGCTCCGCTCTCGACGGTCACCGCGCAATGCAAGAACAGGCCAAAAACTGGCCAAAACGGCCCAAAAACGGGCCAAAACTGGCCATTTTTGGCTGCACGAGCGAGCGGCGAGCGGCGGACAGCGAGCGAAGCGAGAGGCAGCACCGTCCCTGCTATACGAAAGCCCCATCCAGCCCTGTGCCACCCGG